>NC_092803.1:100719766-100837266 GCF_040954645.1 Diabrotica undecimpunctata
GCACTCCGCCTCGTAGGCATCCATCTGCTTAAAATTTCCATTCCTTAAATATTCACTACAATAATTATTCTTTACATTCTTCTGGGACATTTCCCTATCATCAAAATACATTTCTTCTTCATAAACATCATTATTTTCTTTTAATAATATCCTATCAACTCTTATTCCTTCTTCTACCTCATCTTTCTGCATAAATTTAATTACTTGCCCTTCCAAAGTTACCATTTTTTCTTCAAAATCTATCTTTACTTTCTTCTTTTCCAATTCATCATTTCCCATTAATATATCAACACATAAATCCTTGACAATAAATCCTTGCATATTAATTTCTTTATTAAGAATATTAATTTTAAAATTGGCTAGTTTATCAATTTCACCCAACTTCTTATTATTTGCACCAACAATTTTAATTTTTGGAATCTTTATTATATCTGATAATTTTAATGTATTAAAAATAAAATTCTCCGAGACTAAAGTACTTTCTGAACCAGTATCTATCATAATCTTAATCATTTTATTTTTGGCCAAAGCATTTATATAAATTAAATTAATAGATTCAATAATTTTCTCTTCATCTAAAGAAATAAATTCAGAAGGTTTTTCATAATAGCAATGGCCTAACTTGTAATTCAGAAAGTTTACTGCACAAAATTTTGATTATTAGAATTGTCAGATTGTATCTGACCACTTGGATCTGATGTCCTATGTCTTTCCCTACTATGACTTCTACTCACATTTTCTTGCCTTGTACTATTTCGTTCCCTGTCTTCGCAGCTTCTATTCCTTCGAACACAATTTACCTGTCTGTTATAGTTAGGTCGCTCTGTATTTCTTCTATTGTTAAAATCTTGTCTATTATTATTAGTACTGTTATTAAAATGTTGTTTATTATAATTACTGTTATTATTATTAAAATTTTGTTAATTATTACCATATCTATAATTATTGTTATATGATTGTCTATATTGTTGATTATCATTTTTATTATATTAAAAGTTATTATTGTTTTTTCTGTTGTTATTATTACTTGTCATATTGCCTCTTTGTATTCTTTGAATAAAATTAATAAAACTATCTATTGTTTGAATATTTTGTACAGTTACGGTTTGCACAACATCAGCATCAAAATGTCTAGATACATTTAAGACTGTTTCATCCTCTCTAAGTGGTGGTTCTAAATATTTTGCAACTGTTATCAATTTCAATGCATAATCTACCATATTTGATTTTAAATTTTGATTATACTTTCCAAAATATAGAATTTCTCTAAACTTTGCTTGCTCTAATTCACCCCAATAATAATTTAAAAGTTTATTTTCAAATGTTTGAAAGTTATCTAAATCATTTTCAATACTAGCAAACCAAGTTGCTGCATTGTCATTTAATGTCATTCTAATATAATCTTTAATATCATTAATATTATTCACAAATCTTAATTTATGTTTTAAACTATTTATGTATACTCTAGGATGCAAATTTTTTATATTACCAGAGAATTTAATCCCAGTCTCATTTGTTAAATTTAAGTAAGGTCTTCCTATGTCTCTCATTTGTGAAATATCATCTATTCTCCGTCCACATTTCTTATTTGATTATTATTTATTTGGATATTTTGTTGTATATCGTCTAATTTTTCTTTTGTGTTTCTTCTGTCTTCGTTAATTTTTACTTCTAAGTTACATTTCTGTAACTCTATTTTCTGTTCTATATCTATCTTATTATCTTGAATAATCCTCTTTACTTCTGTCCTCTCATTGTTTATCCTTTTCTTGTAGTCATGCTGTATATTTTTTATTTCATTTGCTACTTTCTTCTCTGCAGCTTCAAGTTTTTTATCGATTTGTTTTTCCATTTGTTTTACAATTTTATTATTATTATCTTCTATTTTCTTTTCTAATTTTCTATAATTCTCTTCCAATTTTTGTTCCATTTTTTTCATGTCTTCTTTGACTTCTTTTGAATTCTCTTCCATTTTTTTCGTATTCTCTTCTATTGTCTTGTTCATCTGCATCATTAATGACATCAAAGCTGCCATATTGACATTTTCCTCTCTTTCTGGATTCATTTCTGCAGTATCTTGTGGAGCTTGAACTAAACTCTCCTCTTGTATAGGTTGTGTTTCTACTTCCACATCTTCTTCATTCTTTTTGCTTCTTGTACCTTTCTTTCCTTGAGACATTTTGAGACTTTACTTGTTCAAATATAATTAAAAATAAAATCTATAATTTTTTCTTTCTACTGATAATTAATTTAATTATATGAGAGCACTTATCTTCCCAAACTAATTCTTTTAAATAGAGAGCCCCACGTTGGGCGCCAAATTGTTATGATGTATTATTTGTTTGAATGATGAGCAATGAGTATTTTTAATAATATAATATATAGGGTTTTTATCGCGGTTCTCAAAGAATTAGCTTGTAAGTACTTTTTTAAATTATCTTTATTATAACTATTATGAAACACACATATATATCTAACCTAGCCAATGTAAATTTAAAATAAACTATCTTTAAATTGATGTTCTTATAAAACTAATTAAATTCTATAGACAATGTTAAATTTAAACAAACTATCTTCAAAATTGAAATGGTTATAACACTAACTAAATTATATTAACAAAATGTTGTACCTTTCTTTCACTGAATGCCTAAATGAACTGTTTTCCACTATATATATATTCTAATCACCACTGAATGTCTTCGTATTTTGGTTATCCTTGTTTTTGTGAAATTTCTTTTTTCAATTATCAGCTTCTACCAATTTAAGATATATTTTTCTTCACCAGCATTTATATACCACCAAGCAAACCAGCAAACACCATTTATATTTATTCTTCTTTTCAATATACCAATATCCAATTATTATAAGTTGATTTATACTAATCTCCAATCATAATATAATTTGAATTCCTTCCAATGTCCATCCAATATTCTTCTAATATACTTTTATAATTATATTAAACAATTGGACTATCTCCAACTAACTTTCATATTTCTTATTAAACTGCTTGACTGACTTACTAAAACTGTGAACAATTGACTTCACTAATTAATTGTGTCTATCTTCTACTAACTTTCATAATAAACTGCTTGACTTCTGACTAAAAACTTCCATCTTGAATCCAAATCACGGGTATTTATATCTTTTTGGATATTCTAGAACCATCTGGTAAGAGATCATGTTCCAATTTGTTCTATTTCTTCGATATCGATGTTCTCGAAAAAAATATCTGTTCCATCCACCGACATAATCATTATTCTAGAATGTTCGACCGTAAACAATGGTCACACTCTGCACTCTGGAGAATTCGTTAATGTTCCATTGATAATTTTGTTGACATTTAGGCTTTTCAGATCAGAATAAACATTCAAATTAGTAACTAACACTCTAATAAAATACACAATTCAAACAATATATTATTATAACCCCACTTTATATTCCCAAATATTTCCTAAAATGTCACTTAGAGAGTAAGTTTGTATAGTTGGTTGCCTAGTCACATGGCTCACTTAAATCTATCTACCACATTATAATACAACTTTTTACAATTATTATATGATAATTTCTTAAAAATACCCTGACATAAATAATTTTTATTAAATTCTCGGGTACGAAAAATATCGGGTATCAGGGGTGGTATTTTTTAATCTAAATGCCGCTTACGACACCTTAAATTACCAAATATTTCTCGAAAAACTATATGATATCCCCTTAGATAACAAACTCACTTATATTATTTGCGTATGCCTACACAAGAGAATATTTTTTGTATCACTCAATGTTAAGAATAGCAGATGAAAAACGGTCTCGCTTGGGGTAGCATAAAAGCACCTACACTGTATAACATTTACCCAAACGATCAACTTATACCGGTAGATAATAGGACTAATATTATAAAGACGATACACCTATTATTGCACAATAAAAATAAACTGTGAATCAATTTTCAGGCAAAACCCCTGAAAAACTCATGTGCGCTCCTCAATTTCCCTAACATAGACGCTTTCACAAACTGAACATCCAATATTGTCATGAAACTGTTGAACTGTAGACTTCCTATAAATTTCTTGAAAATAGTTTGTATCCCAAGGGATCAGTCACAGATCATTGTTTAAAACTAAAAGGTAAATTGAGGACCAGAAATAATATTCTCAGCTAAAAATGAAGCGTACGTCCTTCCGCCTTTAAAACATAGACGCTTGCACTATATGCTTCTGCTGCCGAATATACCTTGATAGACAAATTAACCATTCTTTCTTTTTGTGCACACTACTACCCATTTAAACACAAAAATATCTATTGCAGCACTTAACCATATTTATTTTGAGATAACCTTCTATCGAGATATCATATGAGTATACAAATAAGACCAGAACTAAAATAATAAAAAAGCTTTATACAAGATATCGCAGAAGAGTAGATGAAATAAAAGTAGTTTTTATTAATCGGGTGCTTACATAAAACGTACAAAGACATACTCACGTAAACAAAATACATTACGAAATTTCTGTAATAAAAAAAACATCGAATTCGGCATTGAACTAATAAAATTATATTAAAAAAACAACATTTCTAAAAATGCAGAAAAAATAAAATTTTCTATGCAAGCGAACATTTCATTAAATAATAAGCCGAAATCCTTTTGTATCTATATACCTGTTTTTTAAAGAACCAGTTACCTTTTAGTACGTAGTTATACCAGGCAATAAAATATCCTCTGTTACACAGTGTAATGCATATGACATTACACTGTCTACAAATAGTAGATAAAAATAAGGAGCCCATATAAACCGTTCAGGGTATATGTTGAAAATATACGGTATAATCGCACAGTTGCCAAACTCTCAGAGCTTACTTAAACCGATAAACGTATGGTTCAAATATACAATGAAAAAGATCTGAACGACCCCTATAATATATACACGTGAACTAAAGATATCATAACGCATTTCGTAATGTATTTTGTTTACGTGAGTATGTCTTTGTACGTTTTATGTAAGCACCCGATTAATAAAAACTACTTTTATTTCATCTACTCTTCTGCGATATCTTGTATAAAGCTTTTTTATTATTTTAGTTCTGGTCTTATTTGTATACTCATATGATATCTCGATAGAAGGTTATCTCAAAATAAATATGGTTAAGTGCTGCAATAGATATTTTTGTGTTTAAATGGGTAGTAGTGTGCACAAAAAGAAAGAATGGTTAATTTGTCTATCAAGGTATATTCGGCAGCAGAAGCATATAGTGCAAGCGTCTATGTTTTAAAGGCGGAAGGACGTACGCTTCATTTTTAGCTGAGAATATTATTTCTGGTCCTCAATTTACCTTTTAGTTTTAAACAATGATCTGTGACTGATCCCTTGGGATACAAACTATTTTCAAGAAATTTATAGGAAGTCTACAGTTCAACAGTTTCATGACAATATTGGATGTTCAGTTTGTGAAAGCGTCTATGTTAGGGAAATTGAGGAGCGCACATGAGTTTTTCAGGGGTTTTGCCTGAAAATTGATTCACAGTTTATTTTTATTGTGCAATAATAGGTGTATCGTCTTTATAATATTAGTCCTATTATCTACCGGTATAAGTTGATCGTTTGGGTAAATGTTATACAGTGTAGGTGCTTTTATGCTACCCCAAGCGAGACCGTTTTTCATCTGCTATTCTTAACATTGAGTGATACAAAAAATATTCTCTTGTGTAGGCATACGCAAATAATATAAGTGAGTTTGTTATCTAAGGGGATATCATATAGTTTTTCGAGAAATATTTGGTAATTTAAGGTGTCGTAAGCGGCATTTAGATTAAAAAATACCACCCCTGATACCCGATATTTTTCGTACCCGAGAATTTAATAAAAATTATTTATGTCAGGGTATTTTTAAGAAATTATCATATAATAATTGTAAAAAGTTGTATTATAATGTGGTAGATAGATTTAAGTGAGCCATGTGACTAGGCAACCAACTATACAAACTTACTCTCTAAGTGACATTTTAGGAAATATTTGGGAATATAAAGTGGGTTATAATAATATATTGTTTGAATTGTGTATTTTATTAGAGTGTTAGTTACTAATTTGAATGTTTATTCTGATCTGAAAAGCCTAAATGTCAACAAAATTATCAATGGAACATTAACGAATTCTCCAGAGTGCAGAGTGTGACCATTGTTTACGGTCGAACATTCTAGAATAATGATTATGTCGGTGGATGGAACAGATATTTTTTTCGAGAACATCGATATCGAAGAAATAGAACAAATTGGAACATGATCTCTTACCAGATGGTTCTAGAATATCCAAAAAGATATAAATACCCGTGATTTGGATTCAAGATGGAAGTTTTTAGTCAGAAGTCAAGCAGTTTATTATGAAAGTTAGTAGAAGATAGACACAATTAATTAGTGAAGTCAATTGTTCACAGTTTTAGTAAGTCAGTCAAGCAGTTTAATAAGAAATATGAAAGTTAGTTGGAGATAGTCCAATTGTTTAATATAATTATAAAAGTATATTAGAAGAATATTGGATGGACATTGGAAGGAATTCAAATTATATTATGATTGGAGATTAGTATAAATCAACTTATAATAATTGGATATTGGTATATTGAAAAGAAGAATAAATATAAATGGTGTTTGCTGGTTTGCTTGGTGGTATATAAATGCTGGTGAAGAAAAATATATCTTAAATTGGTAGAAGCTGATAATTGAAAAAAGAAATTTCACAAAAACAAGGATAACCAAAATACGAAGACATTCAGTGGTGATTAGAATATATATATAGTGGAAAACAGTTCATTTAGGCATTCAGTGAAAGAAAGGTACAAAATTTTGTTAATATAATTTAGTTAGTGTTATAACCATTTCAATTTTGAAGATAGTTTGTTTAAATTTAACATTGTCTATAGAATTTAATTAGTTTTATAAGAACATCAATTTAAAGATAGTTTATTTTAAATTTACATTGGCTAGGTTAGATATATATGTGTGTTTCATAATAGTTATAATAAAGATAATTTAAAAAAGTACTTACAAGCTAATTCTTTGAGAACCGCGATAAAAACCCTATATATTATATTATTAAAAATACTCATTGCTCATCATTCAAACAAATAATACATCATAACAATTTGGCGCCCAACGTGGGGCTCTCTATTTAAAAGAATTAGTTTGGGAAGATAAGTGCTCTCATATAATTAAATTAATTATCAGTAGAAAGAAAAAATTATAGATTTTATTTTTAATTATATTTGAACAAGTAAAGTCTCAAAATGTCTCAAGGAAAGAAAGGTACAAGAAGCAAAAAGAATGAAGAAGATGTGGAAGTAGAAACACAACCTATACAAGAGGAGAGTTTAGTTCAAGCTCCACAAGATACTGCAGAAATGAATCCAGAAAGAGAGGAAAATGTCAATATGGCAGCTTTGATGTCATTAATGATGCAGATGAACAAGACAATAGAAGAGAATACGAAAAAAATGGAAGAGAATTCAAAAGAAGTCAAAGAAGACATGAAAAAAATGGAACAAAAATTGGAAGAGAATTATAGAAAATTAGAAAAGAAAATAGAAGATAATAATAATAAAATTGTAAAACAAATGGAAAAACAAATCGATAAAAAACTTGAAGCTGCAGAGAAGAAAGTAGCAAATGAAATAAAAAATATACAGCATGACTACAAGAAAAGGATAAACAATGAGAGGACAGAAGTAAAGAGGATTATTCAAGATAATAAGATAGATATAGAACAGAAAATAGAGTTACAGAAATGTAACTTAGAAGTAAAAATTAACGAAGACAGAAGAAACACAAAAGAAAAATTAGACGATATACAACAAAATATCCAAATAAATAATAATCAAATAAGAAATGTGGAACGGAGAATAGATGATATTTCACAAATGAGAGACATAGGAAGACCTTACTTAAATTTAACAAATGAGACTGGGATTAAATTCTCTGGTAATATAAAAAATTTGCATCCTAGAGTATACATAAATAGTTTAAAACATAAATTAAGATTTGTGAATAATATTAATGATATTAAAGATTATATTAGAATGACATTAAATGACAATGCAGCAACTTGGTTTGCTAGTATTGAAAATGATTTAGATAACTTTCAAACATTTGAAAATAAATTTTTAAATTATTATTGGGGTGAATTAGAGCAAGCAAAGTTTAGAGAAATTCTATATTTTGGAAAGTATAATCAAAATTTAAAATCAAATATGGTAGATTATGCATTGAAATTGATAACAGTTGCAAAATATTTAGAACCACCACTTAGAGAGGATGAAACAGTCTTAAATGTATCTAGACATTTTGATGCTGATGTTGTGCAAACCGTAACTGTACAAAATATTCAAACAATAGATAGTTTTATTAATTTTATTCAAAGAATACAAAGAGGCAATATGACAAGTAATAATAACAACAGAAAAAACAATAATAACTTTTAATATAATAAAAATGATAATCAACAATATAGACAATCATATAACAATAATTATAGATATGGTAATAATTTACAAAATTTTAATAATAATAACAGTAATTATAATAAACAACATTTTAATAACAGTACTAATAATAATAGACAAGATTTTAACAATAGAAGAAATACAGAGCGACCTAACTATAACAGACAGGTAAATTGTGTTCGAAGGAATAGAAGCTGCGAAGACAGGGAACGAAATAGTACAAGGCAAGAAAATGTGAGTAGAAGTCATAGTAGGGAAAGACATAGGACATCAGATCCAAGTGGTCAGATACAATCTGACAATTCTAATAATCAAAATTTTGTGCAGTAAACTTTCTGAATTACAAGTTAGGCCATTGCTATTATGAAAAACCTTCTGAATTTATTTCTTTAGATGAAGAGAAAATTATTGAATCTATTAATTTAATTTATATAAATGCTTTGGCCAAAAATAAAATGATTAAGATTATGATAGATACTGGTTCAGAAAGTACTTTAGTCTCGGAGAATTTTATTTTTAATACATTAAAATTATCAGATATAATAAAGATTCCAAAAATTAAAATTGTTGGTGCAAATAATAAGAAGTTGGGTGAAATTGATAAACTAGCCAATTTTAAAATTAATATTCTTAATAAAGAAATTAATATGCAAGGATTTATTGTCAAGGATTTATGTGTTGATATATTAATGGGAAATGATGAATTGGAAAAGAAGAAAGTAAAGATAGATTTTGAAGAAAAAATGGTAACTTTGGAAGGGCAAGTAATTAAATTTATGCAGAAAGATGAGGTAGAAGAAGGAATAAGAGTTGATAGGATATTATTAAAAGAAAATAATGATGTTTATGAAGAAGAAATGTATTTTGATGATAGGGAAATGTCCCAGAAGAATGTAAAGAATAATTATTGTAGTGAATATTTAAGGAATGGAAATTTTAAGCAGATGGATGCCTACGAGGCGGAGTGCGTAAAATTGGAAGCAAGGAATAATGAGTACATAATGAAGAATAATTTTATTTGTAAAGAAGAAGATATAATGAAAGTTTTAAATTGCCCTGAAGAATATAAATCAATAGTCATTTCCATATTGCAGCAACACAAGGGACTTGTCAATAAAGAAAATAGAATTGCACAAAATTATATCCATAGTATAAAAGTTAAAGAAGAAAAAGACTTTAAAACAAAATCATACCCAATACCATATAAATACAGAGAAGAAGTAAACAGAACGATTAATAATATGTTAGAAGATGGAATCATTGAGAAGGCAGATACACGTTTCATAAACCCAATAGTAGTAGTACGTAAAAGATCAGGTGAAATCAGGTTATGTTTGGATGCAAGGAATATTAACAAGATCACTGAAAAGCAATTTGAAGCACCAATGAGTATAGATGGAATACTAGGAAGAACTACAGGAATGTCATTTTTCACTAAAATTGATTTACAGCATAGCTTTTGGTTAATACCTCTAGAAAGAAAAAGTAGACAGTATACAGGATTTCAGATAGATGGAATAGTATATCAATTCAAAGTAGTACCATTTGGACTTCAATCATCTTGCAGTGCTCTATGTAGATGTCTTCATGATATTTTGGATCAATATGAACATTTTGTAATTCACTACATTGATGATATATTAATTTTTTCTAAAACGGCTGAAGATCATGAGAAACACCTAAAAACTATAATAAATAGATTAGACAAAGTTGGACTAAAAATAAATCAAGAAAAATGTACATTTTTTCAAAAAGTAATGATATATCTAGGTAATAAACTTAACACTAACAGCTTACTGATATATCCATTTTATTCAATAGACTTGATTTGTTAAATGGTAGATGGTAGATTTCATTATTTTGAATCAATTTGACATCATACTTGTTGAATTTTGTATATATGGAAATTAATTTGTACCCTAAAAATCATAATTTGGGGTTAGACACAAAATTGATACTATAATTGCTATAAAAATGTCTTTCTAATATAATAAAGTGGAAAAACTTACCAATTTATATTGATGAAAGTTATTTTGAATGGAAATATTTCCTAGATTTTGTCTATAAATAAACAGAACACAATATCCATTATATTTTTAATTAAGGTTATATTTTATTCTCTGATATAGCATCCATTGTTCCATTTGACATGACAGTTTGACCATAGAATAGCCGAACTGTGATCCGTTGTTCTCTGCTTTGACATAGACAGCGAACAGGGATGTATTTAACACATTTAAAAAAAAAAAATTTTGATTTATTAAATTTAATAAGGTATGAGAAAATTAATATTTAAAAAAATAATAAGTAAATTATTTATTTTAAATATTATTTTTGGGGTATTGTGACGATTGGGGTTTATAGAAAATAATTTATAAGTTATATACTACATAATATTAGATATAAAAAAGTATTTGATTATTTTAAATAAGTTATATACTAGAGAATTTAATAAAAATTATTTATGTGAGGGTATTTTTAAGAAATTATCATATAATAATTGTAAAAAGTTGTATTATAATGTGGTAGATAGATTTAGTGAGCCATGTGACTAGGCAACCAACTATACAAACTTACTCTCTAAGTGACATTTTAGGAAATATTTGGGAATATAAAGTGGGGTTATAATAATATATTGTTTGAATTGTGTATTTTATTAAATTAGAGTGTTAGTTACTAATTTGAATGTTTATTCTGATCTGAAAAGCCTAAATGTCAACAAAATTATCAATGGAACATTAACGAATTCTCCAGAGTGCAGAGTGTGACCATTGTTTACGGTCGAACATTGTGGAATAATGATTATGTCGGTGGATGGAACAGATATTTTTTTCGAGAACATCGATATCGAAGAAATAGAACAAATTGGAACATGATCTCTTACCAGATGGTTCTAGAATATCCAAAAAGATATAAATACCCGTGATTTGGATTCAAGATGGAAGTTTTTAGTCAGAAGTCAAGCAGTTTATTATGAAAGTTAGTAGAAGATAGACACAATTAATTAGTGAAGTCAATTGTTCACAGTTTTAGTAAGTCAGTCAAGCAGTTTAATAAGAAATATGAAAGTTAGTTGGAGATAGTCCAATTGTTTAATATAATTATAAAAGTATATTAGAAGAATATTGGATGGACATTGGAAGGAATTCAAATTATATTATGATTGGAGATTAGTATAAATCAACTTATAATAATTGGATATTGGTATATTGAAAAGAAGAATAAATATAAATGGTGTTTGCTGGTTTGCTTGGTGGTATATAAATGCTGGTGAAGAAAAATATATCTTAAATTGGTAGAAGCTGATAATTGAAAAAAGAAATTTCACAAAAACAAGGATAACCGAAATACGAAGACATTCAGTGGTGATTAGAATATATATAGTAGAAAACAGTTCATTTAGGCATTCAGTGAAAGAAAGGTACAAAATTTTGTTAATATAATTTAGTTAGTGTTATAACCATTTCAATTTTGAAGATAGTTTGTTTAAATTTAACATTGTCTATAGAATTTAATTAGTTTTATAAGAACATCAATTTAAAGATAGTTTATTTTAAATTTACATTGGCTAGGTTAGATATATATGTGTGTTTCATAATAGTTATAATAAAGATAATTTAAAAAAGTACTTACAAGCTAATTCTTTGAGAACCGCGATAAAAACCCTATATATTATATTATTAAAAATACTCATTGCTCCTCATTCAAACAAATAATACATCATAACAATATATATATATATATATATATATATATATATATATATACATATATATATATATATATATACATATATATATATATATATACATCTATATATATATATATATACACATATATATATATATATATATATATATATATATATATATATATATATATATATATATATATATATATATATATATATATATATATATATATATATATCTACGGCATAAAGTGAACTCCGCCCATGTTAAAATTCAGGTTTAATTGAGCTCCGTGGTCAAGTGGATACCGATATACGGAGCTCACTTGACCATTCCATAATATTGGTTCTGTCGATTCATCAACATGTAGAGTTTCATAATTTATAAAAATTTTTTGGAGCCCGTAAATACCCCTGTATCATAAATGTATATCGTTTAGTTCACGTGTATATATTATAGGGGTCGTTCAGATCTTTTTCATTGTATATTTGAACCATACGTTTATCGGTTTAAGTAAGCTCTGAGAGTTTGGCAACTGTGCGATTATACCGTATATTTTCAACATATACCCTGAACGGTTTATATGGGCTCCTTATTTTTATCTACTATTTGTAGACAGTGTAATGTCATATGCATTACACTGTGTAACAGAGGATATTTTATTGCCTGGTATAACTACGTACTAAAAGGTAACTGGTTCTTTAAAAAACAGGTATATAGATACAAAAGGATTTCGGCTTATTATTTAATGAAATGTTCGCTTGCATAGAAAATTTTATTTTTTCTGCATTTTTAGAAATGTTGTTTTTTTAATATAATTTTATTAGTTCAATGCCGAATTCGATGTTTTTTTTATTACAGAAATTTCGTAATGTATTTTGTTTACGTGAGTATGTCTTTGTACGTTTTATGTAAGCACCCGATTAATAAAAACTACTTTTATTTCATCTACTCTTCTGCGATATCTTGTATAAAGCTTTTTTATTATTTTAGTTCTGGTCTTATTTGTATAGTCATATGATATCTCGATAGAAGGTTATCTCAAAATAAATATGGTTAAGTGCTGCAATAGATATTTTTGTGTTTAAATGGGTAGTAGTGTGCACAAAAAGAAAGAATGGTTAATTTGTCTATCAAGGTATATTCGGCAGCAGAAGCATATAGTGCAAGCGTCTATGTTTTAAAGGCGGAAGGACGTACGCTTCATTTTTAGCTGAGAATATTATTTCTGGTCCTCAATTTACCTTTTAGTTTTAAACAATGATCTGTGACTGATCCCGTGGGATACAAACTATTTTCAAGAAATTTATAGGAAGTCTACAGTTCAACAGTTTCATGACAATATTGGATGTTCAGTTTGTGAAAGCGTCTATGTTAGGGAAATTGAGGAGCGCACATGAGTTTTTCAGGGGTTTTGCCTGAAAATTGATTCACAGTTTATTTTTATTGTGCAATAATAGGTGTATCGTCTTTATAATATTAGTCCTATTATCTACCGGTATAAGTTGATCGTTTGGGTAAATGTTATACAGTGTAGGTGCTTTTATGCTACCCCAAGCGAGACCGTTTTTCATCTGCTATTCTTAACATTGAGTGATACAAAAAATATTCTCTTGTGTAGGCATACGCAAATAATATAAGTGAGTTTGTTATCTAAGGGGATATCATATAGTTTTTCGAGAAATATTTGGTAATTTAAGGTGTCGTAAGCGGCATTTAGATTAAAAAATACCACCCCTGATACCCGATATTTTTCGTACCCGTCTTTGATGTGTTGGGTAAGATTTAGCATTTGTAATCTAAATGATCTTCCCTATCTATAGCCACTTTTGTCTTTTAATTTGAGCTTCAAATATCGGTGAAATCATATTAACGATCTTGTGCAAAAGTATTTTAAATAGCTGACAAAATAAAGATATTGGCCGATAGTTTTTGTGGTCGTTGGAGTTTTTGCCAGGTTTAAGCAAGGTAACAACTTTGGCTTGTCTCTAGATTTTGGGTGTTTCCATAATTTGAATACAGTTGTTCATCATCCGGATAAGCCATTGTAGTGTTTTTGGTCCAGATTTCGTAATAGTGCTCAGATCCTCAATGTCGGTAGTTGTATTATTTTTCATTAAATATGTAGATGGTGGATTCAAGCTCAACATCGTTGAAAGGTTCTCTGAAAGCTGACTGGTGTTGTCCTTTCTTACTTTGAGTTATTCTTTGCTTTTTTTCCGACAGAGATAGCATGTCTATATCTATAATGTGGTTTTCAGCGATAAGCTTTATACCAAATACACTACGTTAGGCCCTATATGTGTTTCCTGCACTAGAAATAAGTCAGATTCGTATTTAGCGCATATGTCTGATAAGTTTAAGTAAAGTAAAGTTTCTTGATCTCTAGATATACCCTTAACAGTTATAAACATATGTTATTAGAATAGTTGGTCCTAAAAAGGACCAATTTGACAAAATCATATTGGCCGACTGACGAATTAGCCGATTAATTATTTAATCATTACCCTGGGTATGCCCGATTGTTCTGATCTTCTTAGTACTTAAATTTTCGTAAAGGCTCGTTCTTGAACCCCATAAGTAATGCCTAATATTTTACTTTTTATTGAAAATTTAAATTTTACATGCCCTGTATTACTTTTTGACGATATTTCGAATCAGATTTGTATAGTAATAATTTAAGGTATTAAAGAGCCTGTTTGTGGAAAATAAATAAGTTTGTGATATCGTTCGTAACTCATATATAGATAATAAAAAAATAAACAGTTAAAATAGGTGCAAAAAATTTCAACTTCATACATGGCGCCATTGTTCAGGTGATGATGGGTTTATCACAGATATCAAAGGTAACATTTTAATTCAAGGTTCTATTTGCGTATTTTCAATATTAAAAGAGTAGGAAAAGACATGTTTATGCTTTTATTTTTTTTTTTAAATCTATTCTATTTTCTTTCTAGAGTTCCGTCTTCTTTGAACGACCTGTGGTCTTTTTTCAATTGGGCACTTGTCTAAGGCTATGACAAATACTCTGTCTTCTGCTATTCTACATTAATATGACTGATTCATTTTCTCTTTCTTGCAGCTATTTTATTGTTTATCCTGTCAATCCTGTGTATCTTTTTCTTCTTCTTCTTCTTCTTCTTTTTATATAGACATTACTCTGTCTGTTTTTCAATGTGTCTCCAGTAAGTTGCCGTTCCATGGTTTTCGTGGTCTTCTTGCTGATCGTCTTCCTATTGGGTAACCGTCTCTTGCCGTGTCTACTACTCCATTTGTTGTCATTCGGCTTATATGATCGTTCCATTCTACTCTTCTATTTCTTAACCAGTTCTTAATGTTCTTCACCTTGTATCTACATCGTATATCTGTACTTCTAGCTCTGTCCCATAGTGTCTTACCATCAATTTTTCTAAGTGTTTTTATCTCTGTTGTTTCTAACATCCTTTTTGTCCTCTCTGTGTCAGGTCTTGTTTCTGCTGCGTATGTCATTATTGGTCTGATAACTGTTTTGTAAATTCTGCCTTTGGTTTCTTTCCCGATATTTTTATTTCTTCATATTGTTTCATTTAGGCAGCCTGCGGCTCTGTTTGCTCTATTCAGTGGATCTTCCACTTAAGTTTCGAGCTTTCCGTAGGTAGATAATGTGATACCTAGATATTTAAACTCCATCACTTGTTCTATTATCTGACCTTCCAGCTCCAATTAACATATTAGTAAACTTGCTGTTGAAACCATGCATTTTGTCTCTTTTGAGGACATTAACATGTTAAATTTTCTGGCGGTTATATGAAATTGGTGTAGCATACATTGTAAATCATCTTCACTTTGAAAGAATAGTATTGCGTCGTCTGCATAGCAGAATATTTTAATTTGTTTTTCTCCCATTTGGTATCCTCTTTTATTTCTTACTTTTTTATTATTTCATCCATAATCCGGTTGAACAATAGAGGACTCAGGAAATCTCCCTGTCTTATCCCATTACCAGCTTCAATAGGGTCGGTTAGTTCTTCTTCTACTTTTACTTTTATTGTGTTGTTTTGGTATATATTTTCGATTGTTTTGATTATTCAATGAAATTGACAATAATTTGATAGTTTTCATTTTATTAGTACTGATGGTATATAACTAGCATCTGTTGGTACTATATATCAATTTGAACATGTGGAAGTAAGAGTAGTTCTCTTGTTAGTAATTTTAGTGTAAATTATGACGAAACCAGAAATAACCCATAATATTATCACACACCTTAAAGGTCTGCCTCGCGGTATCTGGGAGACGCAATAATTCGCTTTTGATAGATAAAAACAAAAACCCACTAAGACGAACACAACATAAATCAAAAAAATCCGTCAACCTGTCAATAGGGACATACAATATTAGATCAATGTCTACGGATGAAAAAGTACATGAATTGGAAGAAGAATTAACAAACATAAAATGAGATATCATAGGCCTATCAGAAACTCGACGAAAAGAAGAAACCCGAATACAGCCTATGTCATACTTAAAATAAGAAGAACATCAATTAAAATTATCCAGGTATATGCCCCCATGACAGCTTATGATGACGAAGATATCGAACTATTTTATGAAGATATATCAAAGGCTATGGAAGAACATAAAAATCGTCTTATACTACTAATTCGAGATTTCAATGCCAAACTGGGTAGAAAACTAAACAAGGAAGAAACTAAAATAAGAGATTTCTGGTATGGTCAGAGAAATGATAGAGGTGCTACTTTGATGAACTACCTAGAAGAAAAGCATCTATACGCAATGAACTCCTTTTACAAAAAGAAGCCCCAACGAAAGTGGACATGGATCAGCCCTAATGGATCCACAAAAAATGAGATCGACTACATACTGTCCACGGAACGATATATCATTAAAGATGTAACAGTTCTTAACAGATTCACAACAGGTAGCGATCACTGGATTTTCAGAGCAAAAATTAGTGTTGACGGTAACTATGAAATGAAAAGAAAAATAATTAAAACCTGGGATCTAGTAGATAGAAACAAACTAGGGCAATATAAAGAGATATACAAAGACCTATTAAAAGAACAACTTACTTAAAAATTAGACAGTGATGACAAAGATATAGATGAAATAGACAACATACTTACAGCAACGATGATAGTGAGTATACACTGATAGTGAGTATACACTCACAACGTCTGGCCCTTTTTTAGTCGGGTGTTGAATTAGATGATGTATTGCCTAACAACGATTTAGTGTGATGTTTTCAATACGATCATATGCTAACAGAGACTGGATGATTGACAAATTGAACCCAGTCATTGTTAGCTTTCTTTGATTAGCGGAAAACTCATTATAGAGGTAGTAAGCATTTACTGAACTTGCTTCCCAGATAAGCCCTAGTCCATGCTTCCCCTAATCCTAATTCAAGAAACAATAAGACTTTTCTATTACTTTCTGCCTTACTTAGACACGTTCAGTCTGATTACCTGAATGCCGCGTGGTCAACATTAGTACGTCATTAACACAACAAGCCCGTCAGATGGTTTCTTTAAAATTACTTCTCCTTTATTAAACGCTCTTATCGCTTAAGTCCAAGTTATGCAAAAACTTATTATCCTTGAAGTTCTCGAAACAATTAGCTAACTCTTCTTCTAATTTGGCTTCTGTTAAATATCGGCGTGCTATAATAACGTGTTACAAGAATCTAGAACATTAATTTACACTGCAATAAATTGGGGTTGGAAAGTAAAGGGGTTATAATAAAATTTAAATAATTGTCAAAAAAAAAATAATTTAAATGAATTGAAGAATATTAAAAAGTTGATAACATCAAATTGTTGCTATCTTCTGAAGCTGAAGAGATTATTCAAGGCGCGTCCGCCAAAATATGAAAAAAAAAATATAGATTTTGTTATTTTGCAAATCTATCGATAGAAGACCGCATTGGGTATATTTTTGTTTAATTGTAACGCAAAATTAAATTTCTCTTTTTACAATTATTATCTCGTCTTTGTATTTTTGCCCATATTTTAAAAACTGGAGAAATTTACCCAGATCTTATAAATGCAAGGATTTATGTGGTAGCATTCTCTGATTTTATCATTTTCAAAGATGAACATACGAAACAACAAAATTTCTTGGGTCCTTACCTACCTTTATCCACGTTTTTTTGACAAACCTAAGCCATTTTTTTACAAACTATAGCCTCTAAATACAAGAATAAATATGAAAACAATATTAGATTCAATACAAATTTCTTAATTGAAATAAGTAGTTTAAAATTACATAAAAAAGACGCATTAAAAATGGGTTCTTCCAGTAGTAACACAAGTAAACCAGTAACCAGTAAAAAATATTTCGTCTTTTAAAAGAACTAAAAAACATACCACTGCAAAGGAGTATCCATCAGCAGGTATCTTGAGAATGATGCACCTAAAATATGGAAGAATAATAAGAGAAATCAAAGAATGAACAACTACCATCATAGAAGACATACAACAAAAACAGCATATTTAATAGAAACATGTACAGATAATGATAGACCATCACCTACCGAAGATAATATTGGATTGCTAGCCACTTGAGCAAAAAACGAGAAAGAGCAAAAAACATAGCTTGATGAAGTACAAAATGCAATCTAAGAGAGAGATCTACGACGAGGAGACTGGGTCGATAGACGTGAACGGAGACTGAGAACCGGAAGACGCAGGACGCTATAAACCAGACATTCTATATAAATGGAGTACCGAAAGAGGGAAATTATTAAGTAGAACTAGAAAAATGATAGCTGATATGCTATGCATAAGAGATAGTGTATCGTCCAAGTATATAAAGAAAAAGAAAAATAGTACGTATAAAAATAAAAGTCATGGATGAATTCATTTAAATGATATATCTTGTCATACGATCCAACGCAGTCTTGTCATATTTATAATATATTATCAATATGAATGTACAACTGGTTCCTTAAAAAACTAATACGACTCTAAGTTAGATTTAGTCATATTGAGCAGTCTATTTGATTGGTCTGACCATATATTATATTTATTATGAGAGACGAATAATAAAATAAACAAACAAACAACAAATACTTGATTACATAATGTTAATTCATAAATTGTAATAATTACTAAGGTTTAAATTTTGATATTATTTTGAATTCCTGCATTTTATAAAGAGTATATAAATGATAGTTTTTACATAAAATAGGGTTGTTGTTATTATTATTATTATTATTAAGGAATAAAGCAAACGATTTAACTCAACAATATATTAAAGCAAAATTTGTAACCAAATTAAAAGGTAACTGGGCACTATCAGAAGCAGAAAAATATTTTAACTTAAGCAGAACCACAGTTTTTCTATTAATAAAAATGAAGAAAACAGGAAACTCTTGAAAGAAAGCGAGGGTCTAGAAGACCAAAACTATACTAAATTTAGGTGTGTAAAAATAAAATTATTGTTTTGTAATACGTCCATCAACATTGATAAGACCTTGTAGTTTTCGGTCTATCTGCGTGAAAAGAATTATGAAATTGTCCTCTTCAAAGAGCTCTTCCAAAACCTGTTGTATACTGTGCCATAGCTCTTCAGCATTATGAGGTATAAAATTATGTTGATACAACCGTTTTATAATAACCTCCCACATATTCTCGATTGGGTTTAAATTTGAAGCTTGACCATGATAAGGTTTCGATGTTGTTATTCTGGAGTCACTGGTTTATTATATTTGCAGTATGAACAGGACAACTATCTTGTTGGACGATAAAATTATTTTCTGGATACAACTATTCTACACTGGAAAACATGATGTTGTCTAGAATATTCAGATAAATCTGCCCAACAAACATGCCATCAATACGCCATACCATTCCCTTTCCTCTAGATAAAATCCAGTTCCATACATTGATGCTAAATGACCAGCTACTCAATATCTATCAACATTTTGAGGATTAAATCTATTATTATCTGGTCTATACACCCCAATTTTGCTCTTTTTAGAAGATTGAAAAATTTTCTTATCTATAAATATTACCCTGTCTTAAAATTCTTGATTTTGTAGCTGATGGTTTAAGGTAAATATAAGTTTTAATTGCGTCTGCTGTCCTGTAGGAGCTTGTTTTTTTGCTGCAGTGCGGTACCTAAAACGCGAAGCGTTAATTCTGCGCCAAGTTGTTGTCTTTCTTTCCGGAAACTGTGACATAATTCTTGCAATTTTCGCATCTTCAAAAGAAATCTTTTCTAATCTCTCCAAAAAGAAAGTTTCTTGTTCTCTAACTTTTATTAATCTTAAAAACAGTTGTTATGCTTATGTAAAAATAGTTCGGTACGCAGGTAGTGACCAACCATCGTCTAATTTCGTTACAATTCTTGCTTTTAGTTCTTTGCTAGCATGTAAAGCAATTTTTTTAGGTTGAACAGAAAAAGTTATCTGACAAATTTTAAGATTTGGTAGTGCCAGTATGTAAATAATAAGTATTTATCCTTATCTATTTTCTAAAAAATACGCTTTAAGAGTCGTAGTTTTTATTAGTCAGCTGTACATATTGTTTGCGTGTATACCAAATTAATAATATAAATGTAACGAATGATTTTACAATTTCCTTAAAAAATATAGAAAAATTTACCATAATGAAACCTAGAACTATTTTGGAATTAATATGGTCATTAGAAATTTAATATTCGATTTTAGTTTCTTCGAAGCATATCTGAACAAGGATTTCAATGCTAAATTTAACGTGTTCAAATAGGCCAATTCATCAATTGATTCCTCAATGCGGTTATAATAGGTTATAATGCACAAACGAAATCGAATCCTGGGTTTAACGGGGCTTCCAACTCTTTGACCTCCATTCTCTAATGGAATTTGTATGCGAATAGACCATACTAGTTTCATTACTGGCAATTTTATATAAACGTTTTTAAAGGTAGCGGAATTAAAAATGTTAGAAACATTATTGGCAATTTTATATAAACGTTTTCAAAGGTAGCGGAATTTAAAAAAATATTTAAAGATTTATTTGGGTAATTAAATGAGGTTACAACTCCTATAAAATAAAAAATAGCATTTAAAGTATTTTCTTATATAACAAAGTATCTTATGTATAAGCAGGTTCTCCATGCTTTATTACCTTAAAACGTTAAAAAATAGCTTTATTTAGATACGTAGATCGAAAAGTTCTGAAAACTTCATGAATATCTATACGCTAACCCACACCGTATCATTGGATCATAAGATGAATCTTAAACAAACTGTTAATAAACTACACGTCTCAAAATTATATTTATATAATAATTATACATATAAGATTTACAAAATTAGATTTATTTACAAAAACTTTCCGTTTACTCAGGCCGACTAAGGAGATACAAAATTAGTAACAAACGAAAATCCGACAATATGCTTTTTGAGAATGCCGAGAAGGCGTTTTATCGGAAACTCAATTCTACTGCAGAAAGTGCCAATAAATCGTACCCAAGCCAAGAAGAAATCCATGAGTTTTGGGGAAATCAACTTTCCACACCAGCTTCTCTTAACACCAATGCTAGATAGATCGAAGATACGGCGCACAACTGCCAACACTACGTTACCGCTCCCTACGAACCCTTTACTACTGAAGAAGTTTCAAATATTATCAAAGAGCTTAATAATTGGAAATCTCCTGGACCAGACGGCATTCAAAACTTCTGGCTTAAGAAGTTCTGGAGTATTAATGAGTGCTTATCAGCAATAATTAATCACAGTATTCTAATCCGCACGAAATACCATCTTTCCTAACCCAGGGAACAACTTATTTAATACCAAAACATCAAAATAACACCCAAGATCCAACCAAGTATCGCCCAATTACTTGTCTTCCAATTCTGTATAAATTGGTCATATACTGTGTAGCCCAGCGTATCTACCAACACTGCGCTCTAAGCAATATCGTAGAACCTTAACAGAAAGCATGCGCTAAGGATTCCATAGCTGCAAAGAACAACTTATCATCGACTCTGTCATTTCTAACCAAGCATATAGCAAAAAAAGGAATCTCTTTACTGCTTTTACCGACTACAAGAAAGCGTTTGATTCAGTGCCGCATGAATTGGTATTAGGTAGGTAGGTTAGAATAAAAGGTGATATTTTACTTTGGGTATGGTATATTCTTCAATAAAATCAATAACATCACGCCCAAAATTAACTTATTAAAATTAACTTCAGAGATAAAAATTTGGTTAATTCTTGTGTCTACAGGGTTTTCGAAAATAGGAATTCCGGGGGTAGGATTTTCTACATTGGTGTGTATCGTCTCACCGTCATCAGGGTTTTCTTCTTGTCTGTTATCTTCATCTATTTCAACAATCAGCGATTCTGTATCTGGTTCATTATTAAGATCTTGTTGAGCTTGTTCATTAAGTGTTTCCATATATTCAAACATATTTTTTGTGTTTTCCAAATTTTTTGTTTCATTGACGTTTAGCTCTATTCTGGATAATGTATCACAATTTGTATTTAAAGATCCTTTCTTATAAATGATTTCATAATCATATTCTTTTAGTTTCAAGCGCCATATTACTAATTTGGAGTTGGGATCTTTCAATGTAAATAACCACTGTAGTGGTTTATGATCAGTAATAATAGTAAAGCGTCGTCCAAATAAGTACGGCTCCTAGCGCGAAATTACTAGCATCTGTAGTGAGATTAAAAGGACGGGAGAAGTCAGAATACTGTAATATGGGTTCATTTATGAGGAGTTCTTTACAAGTTTCAAAACATTGGATGTAATCTGAATCGCTACATTCATTTCTGCATTTTTCTTTTATTTTTTAAGTAAAAATTTAAATTAAAAGTAAGATTATTTATTAAGGAGAAATTAGAACAAAAATTATCTTTAATAGGGAGTTTTGAGTCAGAATCTGAGTCTGATGAATCAGAATTTATTAGAATTTTAGGCTTTCTATACGACATAAGCACTTACCAGATAAGAATTGTCCACTCCATGTAAGCTGGTTCACTCAGAAAGTTTGACTAGGCAGGTATCTTCGATATTCACCAGAAATGTCTACTTAACACTATTCCTGTTATAAAGGGCTACTTAATCCACCTACAGGAATATAACACTTCCGAATTAAGGTCAATAAATCGTTGAAACGAACCGAATTTATAAACGTTAAACCCGTTTGACCTAGCTACTGACTGCGACACTCAAATTTGGGAATGCCAAAAGTCCTTTTTTTAAAAAGAATTTATTAGAGCTAAAACGACTAATTACAATAAAATCAGATTCTTAACTAAATAAAATATTAGTTAAATAAAACATATACAGTTGCAATTATACAATTCACAATATTACGAAACATAGCGTCAGCACTCTTAAGTTCAATGTCTTTGACCATGTCAGCACTCTTAAGTCCAAGGCCTGAATAAACCCATAAGCGTCGCTCTATAACTCTATAATAAATTTTCATATATATATATATATATATATATATATATATATATATATTATATATATATATATATATATATATATATATATATATATATATATATATGAAAATTACGCGGGAAGAACCGCGTTGAGAATTTAAAACTCGACGTTTCGGCACCCATTTTGGAGCCATTATCAAGAGTGATACGGTTCGGTTCGAGTTCGGGGTCTCAATCTGCCTACTCCCCTTACTCGAGACGCACCAGTATCGTGTTCTATATTGCAAGAACTGTCTCTCGGCACTGAGGTCTCAATCTGCCTACTCCTCAGTGTCGAGAACAGATTTTGTTACAATACTACAATATTTTATGAATATAGTGGTTACGTTAGGATATACATGGCAATGGTTTTTCCGCCACTGTAATGGACAGTTCCAATCTCCGTTCGAAATTTTTTGTGGATAATATCATCAGAAAAATACATGTCGACTTATTTTATATCTCTCGATACAGGTGTATGTAGATGAGGTATGTCCAATTAATTCATCAAAAATACACCATGGACTTAAGTCATCTTTATCAGTTTCTTGTACTGGTTGATTTTCACTAGTACAATCTTCTTTTTCTTTTTTTATAGAAATAACCAGCTTCTTAACTCTTTCTTTTGTTTTTTATAACTAGGTATTCTTATTAATGAATGAGTTTCGATTTACGATTGATCTGCATTTTCGATTTCAAATCTTTATTGATAGTTCGTTAAAGGATTTATTTATTGTAAATATTCAATTAAAAATTATTTTTCTTAGTCAAAATTATTGACCTAGTATAAGAATAATAACTTTATTTTCAAAAAATGCACATTTGTAGAAGATGCAGCTTTTATGGTCCACTTTCTGAATATTGCAATGATTGAAACTTCTCCATTTACTAAACCTATGCAAAGACTCGTTTCATCCGTTTTCCATAGTTGAAGAACGAGCTTTTAAAAAGTTTGCAGGGTAAATTCCTGGATATAAACCGCCAACAAGAAAAACTTGTTCATTACTTCAGGAATGTTATATTAAAACTGAGCAAATTATTAGATCACAAGTTGTTAAAGAAGTAGAAATTATCTGTATTACTACTGGCCTCTGGACATATAGAGTAACTGAGAGTTACATCGCATTAACAGGACAATATTTAACCGAAAATTTAGAATTTAAAACAGTTTTATTAGGCTGCTGTCATTTTTCTGGAAACCATAATTCAGAAAACATCGCTTTTGAAATTAGTGAAATTATTATCAGTAGGGTGTAAAACGAAAAGTAAATTTTGCAGTAACTTATAATGCTTCAAATATGGTCAAAGCTATTAAAGATGTTGTGGAATGAAAACATTTAAACTGTTTTGCTCATACGTTACATTTATTGGTGGAGGACGCACTTGAATGCTGTCGTGTACAAATAAATAAAATAAAAAGTCTTTTTTCGACAATTCGGCAAAAAACACATTTTAAAAAAATATTATGTTCAGAAAGGCTTTTAAAGTATCAATTACAACATAACAAAGTTCCCAAACGGCCAATCCAAGACGTGGAAACTAGGTAGAACTTCACCTATTACATGTTAAAAAGAATGACCGAATTAGAAGAGGCAATGCGTTCCACATTGGTATTAGTTAATACAGATTTAGACTTAGACCAAATCTAAATACTAAAGACTGGATTATTTGTTCTCAACTTTCCCAAATTTTACGGCCTTTTAAAGAAATAACAAGTACAATGAGTGGCCAAAAATACTTGAAGAGTAGTTCAGTGATTGTTATGGTACGCTGCCTGCAAGAATCTTGCAATAAAATTTTAGCAAACGGTAACCTTACATCCATAGTATTCGACGTAGTACAATTACTAATATCGGGTTTATCAAAAAGATTTAGAGGGATAGAACAGAGTGGTACATTGTCATTATGTACATTTATGGATTCTCGATTTAAAGTGCAGGGATGGATTTTCTAATAAAAATGCAGATAAAAAACAAAAGAAAGAGTTAAGAAGCTGGTTATTTCTATAAAAAAAGAAAGAGAAGATTGTACTATTGAAAATCAACCAGTACAAGAAAAAGAAACCGATAAAGATGACCTAAGTCCATGGTGTAATTAATTGGACATGACTGATCTAAACGTACACCTGTATCGAGAGTCCATTACAATAGTGGAAAAACCACCGCAATTTATATCCTAACTTAACCACTATATTCATAAAGTATTGTAAATGTGAACACATGTTCACAATCTGGTTTATTTTTAAATAAAAGAAGAACTCGGTTAACAGGAAGTAAAGTAGAAAAACTCATGTTTTTAAATGTCAATTTAGACGATTCGCGATTTAATAATAACGTGTAATGTAAATGTAAGTACGATTTACTATTTGTATTGTTTAGTTTATTTTTGGGTTGCCGAGATGAAAACCCAAAGAACAATAATGGGCAAAACAAGAAGAGACAGGGCGAGAAATACAAACGTTAGAGAGCAGTGCAAAATTCAACATATTGTAAGATGGGGAAGGCAGCGTAAAAGGATGTGGTACAGTGATGTAAGACGAATGGATGAGAATAGACTCCCAAAAATTGCCCCAGAAAATAACCCGCCTGGTTTAAGATATCCAGGAAGACCACCTAAAAGATGGAGGGATAGTTGGCAATCTACCTCCCAGGAAAGTAACCAGAGGCAACTTTAGAATTAAACAGATCGAAAGATCTCCAAGAAGTAGAAGAAAAAAAGAAGAGTTTATTTTTCAAGTTATAATAAATATATCCTTTATTAGTTTCTTTCACTTTAATAAATATACACATAAACGATAATAGTCATTATGCTTGTTTTAACTCTTAATTGAAACTACTGTTAAACAATCATAGTTACTTGTTTACGAAAATCGGTTTTAAGAGCCGTAGGCGCAAAATTTCAGGCCAATGCTTTTTAAATGCATTCATTTTTTCGAATCCTGAGAAAACTAACAAATATTTGTAAAAAATTTAAAAGCAGAATGAAAGATTACATTATTACCGAGAGCCGAAAGTCCCTTAGAATAAACAAGAAGTTTTTTTGAATGAGATATTTGAAATTCAAAATCACACTAAATTTTCTCTATTTTTCACCACTGTAACCTATTAAAATAAACATTATAGAAGTTTTCAGGGACTTTCGACCCTCAGTAATAATGTATACTTTCATTCTGGGTTTAAATTTTTCAAAAGTATTAATTAGTTTTCTTAGGATTCGAAAAAAAGAATCCATTTAAAAAGCATTTGCCCAAAATTTTGCGCCTACGCTCTTAACAATAAAAACTTCAACGACCCATCTCTACTCGTACTCGTTACCTGTGTCCCTACTTTGATTCGGAGCTTTGACCACTCGTTGCCAAATAATTTTGTATAAAGTTTGTGGCGTTATATGCAGTTTATTATTTTTATTGGAAATGAGGCACAATCTGACTTTAAAATAAGCTTATTTTGATGTTTAGATTTTTAATTCGGAAATTTTATTTATATAAAACGATTTCGGAAGTGGAAATCAAAATGTTATATTACACTTTTTGTAAAGTAGAATTGTGGCATATTCCCAAGAAAAAACAGTAAGCTGCCATTTAAATCCATTTCGCCCAAATTTGATTATCTTAGAACATTGTTCAAATGCTAAAAATACAACAGGTCAAATAAAACCAATAAGTTTGGCAACGTTGAATTTCCCCTTTATTATTATTTCCACTCATGTATTTTCGGCGATATTTAAAGGGCGGACCTAATATACCTCTCTCTTATTAAACAGTTGTTTCTCACTCCATCTCACGTAAGGGCCATACCGACCATAAACTTTTACCTATACTGTATATACTGGGTGATTGATTAGTGTGAGGAAGCTCAGTAGATCTGTTATAGTAAAAATTACAAAAAAAAGTTATTGACAAAAATTGTAGGCAGCTATAAACTTCTTCTTCTTCTTCTTCAGCCTTAAGTAATCCAACTTTGGGCATAGGCCTCCCCCAAATCAATCCAGTGTCTTCTATTTTGCGCCACTTGCTTCCAGGTGTGTCCTCCGATCTACTTAATGTCATCACCCCATCTTATTTGTGGTCTTCCTCTGCTTCTCTTTCCTAACCATGGCCTCCACTGTTGTATTTCGTGGTTCCGTCACTTATCCTTCAGTGGGGCATTGTGTCCTGCGAAGCTCGAGTTTAATTTCGCCGCATATTCTCCTGCATCTTTTACTTTGGTTTTGCTTCTAATCCATTTGTTTGTTTTTTTGTCTATAAGTCTCACCCCGAGCATTGATCTTTCCATCGCTCTTTGTGCTTTTACTATTTTATCCATATTGGACTTGGTGAGTCTCCACGTCTGTGAACCATACGTGAATATAGGAAGGATACACTGATCGTAAATTCTGGTTTTCAAATACTGTTCTATTTTAGTGCTTTTCAAGATCCAACTCAGTTTTCCAAATCCTATCCACGCTAACCTTATTCTTCTGGTAATTTCGGCAGTTTGATTTTCTTTGTTAATTTTCATTATCTGTCCCAGGTAGATGTATTCGCTTACTGTTTCTAAATTTATGTCGTTCAATGTTATTTCTGGAATGTTCGGTGTATTTGTCATTATTCTTGTTTTTTCCAAGTTTATCTTAAGACCTACTTTTTCCGAAGCTTGAAATAGTTGCGTCATCATGGTTTGTAGTTCTTTGAAACTTGTAGCGAATATTACAATGTCATCAGCGTATCTTGTGATGACTCAGTTTTCTTCCATTAACATTTACTCCCTTATCAGCCCAGTTAATGTCTTTGAACACGTCTTCAAGTCCAAGTGTGAATAGCTTTGGTGAGATAACATCTCCCTGGCGAACTCCTCTGTTGATTGGTATAGCTTTCTTGTAAATATTGTGTATGAGCATTCTGTATCAGGATTCTATCCTGCAGTTGTTCATAGCTCTCTCTATTGCCCAAAGTTCTATGGAGTCGAATGCCTTTTTATAATCAACGAAGCAAATATATAAGTTCAAGTGATATTCATTGGCTTTCTCTATTAGAGTTCTGACTGTAAGAAGATGATCCGCTGTACTGTAACCTTTTAGGAATCCTGCCTGCTCTACCGGTTGATAGTTGCTGTTAGTTATTACTCTCATAAACAATTTGTACATTTGGGACAGCAGGGAGATTGGCCTATAGTTCTTGAGATCTCCCCTGTCTCCCTTTTTGAAGAGAAGTATTGTCAAACTTTCATTTCAATCATCTGGGACTTCTCCTCTGTGAAGCATTCGTTGAAAAGTTTTTTCAATTTTTCAAGAATAGTTTTATTCCCCTCCTTCAACATTTTTACAAGTATTCCATCTGGACCCGGAGCCTTATTGTTCTTTAGTTGTGCTATAGCTTATTTTATTTCAAAGGATTCTATGTTAGGGAGTATTTCTGAGTTAACATTCGTTATCTTTCTCTTAAGGTCTTTCTTTGCAGTGTTATCTGGGTTCTTGTTTGAGGAATATAAATCACGGTAAAATGTCTGAGTAACTTTTAGGATTTCGTTCTTTTCTCTTATTTCTTTTCCATCTTTATCCTTCAATAAGATTATTATAGGCTTTCCTAAGTTTGATCTTAAGCATTTCAGGCCTCGGTTTTTTTCTATTATTTTTTCTACCTTGTTTTCATTATAGATCCTTAAATCTTCCTTTACTCCCTTCTTTATTTGTTTATTCAATTCTTTAAAACCATTGGTGTTTCGCTTTCCTTCGCTTAGAAATGTACGTATCTTTTCCATCAACCGTTTTGTTTCTTCGCTTATTCGGTCTTCTTTATTTTTTGTTTCCTTTGCAACAGTCAGTCCTGCTTTCAAGAGCTTTCGTTGCATGTCTTTATTAATTGTGGTCATGTCGTAATATTCTTGTTAATAATGTTCTACAAATTCTTTTCTTAAGACTTCTCTGTACTTATCTCCCTTCTGTCGTATTTTAGTTTGATCTATCCCATTACAACAATTATGTGGCCTGTTTCTACTGGTTTTCGTCTGTTTAATAAGAATTCTTTCTCTCAAAAGGCGATGATCGCTGACAGTTGTGAATCGATTAAGAGGAGTTATATCTTCAAAAATGTCTTGGTTCCCACACAAAAAGTAATCGATCTCGTTTTTTGTCTTTTTATCGGAAGATATCCACGTCCATTTTTGGTTTGCTGGTTTCTTGAAGTGTGTGTTCATGGCATATAAATTTTGTTGTTCTAAGAAGTTATATAATTTTTCTCCTCTTTCATTTCATGTGCCATAACCATGCATCCCTATTTTTGTTTCATATGGTATCATTTTGGTATCATTTTGGTATCATAATGATGATATATTTTGTATCATTTTCTTCTAATGCAGTTATCAAATCTTCGTAAAACATTTCAACTGCCTCTTCCTGATGTGCTGTTGTGGGAGCATAGACTTGTATAACCTTGATCTTGGTTTTATTATCTAGGTCTCTTATAATATAAGCTACTCTATCAGAAACAATTTTATATGTAGATATGTATGGTGTGAGATACTTTTTGACAAGAAATCCTACTCCACCATATGTTTCGTCTATTTTCCCTGTATAGTATAAGCGATTTCTAGAGTTTAAATGGATGCATTGTTCGCCTCTTCTTTTTACTTCTGACAGTCCTACAATATCCCACTTTATCTTGGATAGTTCTTCTTCTAATTCGTAGACCTTTTCATCTTTAGCCATAGATTGGATGTTATATGTGGCTAGTAGTAACTGTGTTTGTTTGTTCGTATCTATTTTGGCGCGTTTTGTTGAGCTTGTGCCTCCCCCAGAATCCGTACGGCTGACCGGTTTTCCGGTGTGGGATTCTAAGTTTCTTGTTTCAAGTTCAACATGTTGTGTTTTAATGGCATTAAAACACCACGCTTGCCAGACGGGTTGGTGTGTTTGCAGTATCACAGCCAGTTAAATCAGTATTTAATTTTCGCCTGCGACTTTGTGGTACCGCACCTGTCAGGAATTGTATTCCTTAGCCACGGGCCACTAATGCCACAGCTGCTGACCTGTGTCATGTCCTACGTTGATCCGTACTTATTTGGCGAAGCCTTATTCATACCTGTCCTGCATATCTACAGGAACCTTCTCTATCAGCCATTGGGACGCGCCTTGTCGGGGTTGAGGACTTCCCCGCCTAGTCTGTCTTGCACAAAGTACTAAAGGACCCCTACTCAGTTCAGCGTCCATCCTCTACACAAGCTAAGACCGGCACGGAGCTATAAACTACTAGTTTTAAAATTATTTACAATCTTACTGGGTGTTCCATAAGATGGTGGCAGACCAACTTATGTTTTTTTTAATGGAACACCCTGTATTTTATTTTAAATTTGAAATCTGCTTCACTTCCACATCACAACAATGTAAAGATTTATTATGTTATACCAGGTATTTAAAAAGTTATAACCAATATTACCTGAAAATCGTATCAAGTTTAACTCCCTGTATAATTAAAAAAGGGTATAGGACCATTAATCTATTGCAACCATAATTTCTTAATAACTGTTATATATTATAAGTCATATTCGTTTTCATAATATTCGTTAAAGCAAATACAGGGTAAGTCAAAATGCAAGTACATTATTTTCTTGGTAATTTTAAATAGAACACCCTGTATTTTATATCACTATTGAAAAGTACTAATATCGTTCTTCAAATTTTATGAAGTATTCTTTACACCTAAAGTTATCAGTTTTCTAGATATTTTTATTTTTCCATCAATGTATTAATTTGGTAGATATTTTAACGTTTGTGAATAATTATTGTGAGTTGGCCATGATTGATTTGTCAGAAACTGACAGTTTGACATTATTGTTTATTAATTCAGTAACGACATAACGACACATAAAAGAAAACAATTTATTTCAAATAAAATTTATGAAACATAACCGACGGAAAATTAAAAAAAAATAACAACACATAGAAAAATAAAAAACAGCAGTAATTTTAACTAATCTTACTTAAGTAAGGTGTTTAAAATCACCTCACAAAACATCTATGCATACTTGAAGGCGGTCATTGAAAGAGTTGCTTACATTACTAAGCATTTGAAGACTACAGGGGAAAAACGCTGTAAGTCAATTTTTAAAATTTTTGGAAAACGCGATTTTTAGATTCAAAACTTCATAATTCATAAATAAACATGCTAAAACACTATTGTATTGAGTATTTGACAACTCATATATACAGAGTATGATATTATAAAATTGAAATTGTCATGTACAGTAGGTAACAAGAGAAATTAAAAAAAAAACAACCAAAGGTCTGGAGGAAAAAGGCAAAAACGCTGTAATTGACAAAATAATATAATATGAATTCAACGAAAGAAAAAAATAAACAGAACTAGACTTGTTTAACTTAACTAAAGCTAAAAACATTAATATTATCTGTTAAATGAATCGATAACATTGTAAAATTCTTAAGTTAAAAAATAAGTCAAATTTTTGTTAGCTGATCAAAATACATTCTTCGTTTTTCTGAACAAAATTTTTTTAAAACTTGGAGATCTTTGTATTTTGCCATTGGAATGGGCAGTGACTCAGTATAGGATCGAGAAGGAAAAACGAATTCTTTTCCAGTATACGGTGGTTCCCTACCAGTCACTTTTTTGTTAATGACAGCCGAAACCATTGTTCCATTGTAGGTGTCTCTGAAATAAATTAGTCTGGGATGTTGCTTTGAAATGCTTAATTCTCTTATTGGTCTAGTTTTAAAAGGTGCTTTTGTAACATATATAGGTGCAAGAAAAGTGTCCCAGCTACGCACCAAGCAGTTATCAACCACTTCTACTTTATAAGGCACAGGTTTTTGACGAGCCAATCGTAACACTGCTTCCCAATCTTCTGGGGTTTCTGCTGCACTTTTTGATTAACGATACCAAAATCTTTATCCGTCTCCATGTAAGAGTGACCTCTTATAGGAAAGGTCACTGAATCACAGAAAATCACTAAGTTACGAACTTCAGGAGGAAGCTGGATTGTCACATAGTCATACAGAAATGAGCAAACTTCATTGGCACCCTTTCGAGCTACTGTCTCAGGGTACGAGTACATAACAACATCATTATCACTAAGTCGATGGATATTAAAGGAGTAGAAAGACAACTGCCTTTTATAATACACGTCGTTACTCGTAATATTAGGCATTGGAAGGTTTTTATTATAGTCCATTGCTATGACTTCATATTCTCTTGAGGTCCTTGCTCGTAGTTTAGCTTTTGTTTTTCGTTTGTAAAATGTCTGTGCTTTCAGCAAGTGAAGTTTCTGCCCTGTTTTAAGTTTATTAATTAATTTTTCATCTTTACATTCCCTTATTTTTATTTTGGAAGCATCACAAATGCTGCAAGTGTCGGTTCTGGGATACCCAAAGGCGATATTAAAGCGTGTGTTGAATGTTTTTCTATATACTTCATAGCACACTGCTCTATTGGGATGTTTCTCAAGGAACATTTTGTACATCTTTTTAATGTTAAGTTCCTCTGGAAGGTACTTCCTGCTAGATTTTTTTAGGCTGTAGTGACTAATGCGTCCTTTGAATGATTTTATGTGATTTAAAATTAACTGCATAGTTTCTTCAGACAATTTATTGGGTCTTGAGCCATGTTTACCTCTATTGTCCTTGGCGGTTGTACCATGTTTTAGGGCTTTTTGTACAGTTTGTAATCTTCTCGTGGATATGCCATGAAGAGCAACAAAAGCTTTTTGACAAACCTGAACGTCTTTTGCAGGTGATGTATGCCCCTCATCATTAGTTACCGCAAGGCGAATTCTGTAATAAAAAGAGCCATCTCTTACGTTGCAATTCTCTTTAATCTTTTCTTGGCCTTCTTTGAGTTACAGGAAGTATGGATATTAGACCACCCAAATACATACTTTGCTCGTCCCAATTCAGCATAGAATTAAAATTACGAATAATTGTATTTCTTTGTTCAACCGTTATATTTTCAAAACACTGGTAACGTTTACAACGGCAGTCCTCGCCTGTTTCGTGAGTTTGCACTTTTAGCGCTTTAGCTACATCACGTATTCGCCCAAAACTTTTTCGTTTTCTTGTAGTTTTTGACTGTAAAGCCTCTTCAATTTCGCTGTCCTCACTTTCCATATTAATAAACAATAGTTCAAACTTACCAAACGTTAAAAAACAAACTGTGATTATGATAATATTGATACTTAAATAAACAACTTGTATGAATGCTGAACACTGACTGTGATTTTCCGTTGTAAATTGTCCCTACGGACAGGCGCATTGAGCACTTAAATCTGACTTATAGCATTGTTGCCTAGTTTAACCTTGACTTGCAGCGCTCTTCCATTGTACAGCATTATTTTATTCGTTTGTAACGTTTGACTTATTGCACTTTTATTTTGTTTGATATTTGTGGATTGTACTACGTGTATCCAAGTATCGAAAAATGTATTCCTCAATAAATCAATAAAAATTGACTTACAGCGTTTTTCCCCTGTAGTCTTCATTTGTAAAGAAATATTTAGAAATGCAATTCGGATTCTATTTTTCATATCATCCCTTGTTGTTGGAGGTATTTTGTATACTTCGCTCCTAACGTAACCCCAAAAAAAATGAGTCCATTTTATTGAATTCTAATGATTTTCGGGCCCACCTTACAGGTCCATCCCTTCTGATCCATCTTTCACCAAACGTTCACCACGTACTAATTCCTTGTGATGCGGAAGAGCACCGTCATGTAGAACACACATTTGTTCACGTATATTAAGTGGAACCTCTTCTAATAATGTCGGTAACTGATTTACGATAAAATCTAAATAAATCTTACCATTTAAGTTATCTTCAAAAAAATATGGTCCTACTACATGGTTCTCGACGATACCTCCCCACACATTTAGAGACCATCTTGTTTGACTATGTATTACTATGTGGTATGGATTACTTGTTGAATAGTTGTGAAAGTTATGTCTATTAACAGAACCGTTTCGATGGAATGTAGCTTCATCACCAAATAGGACATAATCAAAAAAATCTCTCTGCTCATTAATTTCTTCTAAGGCCCATTCACAAAATACAATTCGTTTCTAAAAATCATCATTATTTAATTCTTGGTGCTTTTAAATATGATAAGGGTGCATCTTGTTTTTGGATAGAATGTTTTGAACAGAGTAATAACTAAGTTCTTGTTCATTAGAAATACTCCCTATACTTGTGTGTGGGTTTTCTGTAACTGCCATCAACACACTCATTTCGTTTTCCTCTGTCACACTACTTTTTGTTCATTATTTTTTTTTTTCATAATTCACTGAACCAGTGCGGTAAAATCGATCTTTCAAATGTATCTTGTCTAGGTTGCCGCCTACTTGGAAACCGTTCTCGATAAATTCTAGCTGATAGTAATAAATTTTTATTGCATTCCCCCAATATCCAGATCATATCTACCATTTCATCAGTAGTAAAATTCATTATTGCTAATTTAAATTGAATTAATTACTGAATTACTAAATAATAATTGTTGCTGACTTATGGTGTACCCAAATACTGAATTATTAAACAATAATGTCAAACTGTCAGTTTCTGACAAATCAATCATGACCAACTCACAATATTCGTAAACGTTAAAATATCTACCAAATTAATACTTTGATGGAAAAATAAAAATATCTAGAAAACTGATTACTTTAGGTATAGGGAGTACTTCATAAAATTTGAATTACGATATTAGTACTTTTCGATAGTGATATAAAATTCAGGGTGTTCTATTTAAAATTACCAAGAAAATAATGTACTTGCATTTTGATTTACCCTGTATTTGATTTAACGAATATTATGAAAAAGAATATGTTTTATAATTTTTAACAATTATTTAAAAACTATGGTTGCAATAGATCAATGTTCCTATACTCCTTTTTAATTATACAGGAAGTTAAACTTTATACGATTTTCAGGTAATATTGGTTAATAATTTTTTAAATACCCAGTATAACATAATAAAACATTACATTGTTGTAATGTGCAAGTGAAGCAGATTTCAAATTTAAAATAAAATATAGGGTGTTCCGTTTACAAAAACATAAGTTTGGTCTGCCATCATCTTATGGAACACCCTGTAAGATTGTAGCTAATTTTAAAATTTGTAGTTTATAGCTCCCTACAATTTTTGTTAATAACTTTTTTTTGTAATTTTTACTATAACAGGTCTACTGAGCTTCCTCACACTAATCAATGACCCTGTATATATATATATATATATATATATATATATATATATATATATATATATATATATATATATATATACACTCGCGATTTTAAAATCCGGGTCACCTTGAAAATCACCGATATTTCATTTTTAACGAGCTTTATCGTAAATAACAATAACACAAGTACAAACTAATGCATGTTTCTGGGAATCGTTGTAGTCTTAGCGGTTTCCTTTGCAACAAAGAATTTCAATAGTGCCAATTTCGCGGGAAAGCGCACACTTCCCAAAATAAACGGTACCTATAACTGCCGCTTGTTTTAAATGTCTCATTTGTGCTTCGACTTTCTGTTCAAACGCAACGAACAAACGTTTATTATTGCCACCATTAGTGTTTATTAGTGCCATTATTAGTGTTTATTATTGTTTATTTTTTGCCAAAAATACCCTTGACTGTTGTTGAAATGGCACTAATTGTTGCTCTTGTGAAAGACGGTCACACTCAACGGCAAGTCGCAAGAACTGTTGACGTAAGCATTTCTACGGTTCAACGAGTGCTTCAACGCTTTCAGGAGAAGGGTTTGCTATCCAGACGACCTGGCTCTGGACGAAGAAGAATGACCACGGTACGAGATGACCGTTTTCTTGTGTTTCAGGCTTTACGAAACCGGACCTCAACTGCGATTATGCATCGAAATCGTCTACAGGCAGTACGAAATGGCAATGTTAGCGTTGCAACAGTCAGGAGAAGACTTCGTTCTTTTGGATTATCTCCTTGGGTAATGGCTACAGGACCGCCACTTCGCCTGGCACATCGAGTTGTATGACTAGCTTTTGCTCGACAATACGCGCATTGGGGAATTAATGATTGGAGCAAAGAGTTATTCTCAGATGAATTCTGTTTCTGCCTAACCGGATCCGATGGACGTGTAAGAGTTTGGAGGAGAACCGGTGAATGATTTTCACAAGCTTGCATTGCTCCAAGAATGCCATTTGGTGGAGGCTCGGTCATGGCTTGGAGAGGTGTATCTTCCGACTTCCGCACAGAATTACCCTTCATCGAAATTGGGTCCTTAACTGTACGAAGGGACAATAGGGAGATTCTGGAAGAACATGTTATGCATACCATGGCAAGGCTTGGAGAAAACGTCGTTTTTATGCAGAACAACGCGCGAAAGCACGTTGCCACGATCAATATGCAATACTTAGACGAGGTTGGAATTACGAGGTTACCCTGGCCAGCTAGGTTTCTGGACCTGAATCCCATCAAACATATCTGGGACGGTTTGAAAAAACGTATTCAACCCCTAACATCTCCTCCTAACAACGGACAGGATCTTAAGGATCTGTTAGTGAGAGAGTGGAATAACATACCACAACATGTAATCCGGAGAAAAATTGAGAGTATGCCCCGTCGTCTGCAAGAGGTCATTAGAGCAAGTGGAGGCAATACACGATATTAGTCATTGAAATTTCACTGACATTTTACCACGTTCTGTATTTTCCATTTTTTTCGTATGCCTGTTTTATCAACAATTTTTTTTGTTTTCTGCTTTTTCAATAAAAACAATAAAAAAACGTTTTTTTGCGTTCAAAACAAACATTGATGACAAATAAAAAAAATACGTTAACCTAAAAAAAAAGGTTATTACTCCACCAGAGGCAAAAATATTCCAGAAACTTGAAATTTTCAAGGTGACCCGGATTTTATGATCGCGAGTGTATATATGATATTGCCAATATTACTGAGTTGCATTCTTGGGACGACTTTATTGTAGGATAGTTCATTCGATGACATGAAATTAACTCTAACTTTTATCTCAAATATTACAATAAATTGAAAAAAAATGTTTTTAAGCAAATTATATAGTTTATTTAACAATTTGTTTATTGAAATACTGCATATTCGTAATGTACGCAAACAGTACATACAAATTAAAAAAAGGAACGTCGAAATCCATAAATAAGAACCAGAGATACAGGTAACAGCTCTTTCCCCCTCCCTTCGGCTCCCGTGAGTTTCGAAGCCAGCTGATTTTAAGGACCACATTTTGAAGCTTTGTAGACGATTTCATTGAAGGCAATCTTTTTAGAATTTAATACATTAAAACTATAAGGTATGTGCTTTTAAATAACGCTAATTAGATTTCTTAATTGTTATAAACAAAGCTGCTATAAATTAAATAAAAAAAAGAGGCTAATTTTGTCCCAAATTATTTTAGAACAAATTTTTTTTCTCTTAAATTTGTGAAAAAATTCAGGCTTTTTAAACAAAAAAAAATAATGTTCTTCCACACCATGGTTAAAAAGTTATTCTAATTGTTTATAAGCAAAAAAGCGACATGTTTTTGCAAAATTATTTTGCAATATTTAAAATTAATTTAATTTTTTTAATGTTAATAATAAAACAAGTCTTTTTCGTTCAGAAACTACCCTTACAATTACTAAAACTGTATAATTTTCTGACTTGTACTGTTCCAAAAAAAATTTATTTGGGATAAACAAATAAAATAACTTTTAAACTATTAGACCGATCACTTTGAAATTTTGACCATATTTTAATTACTACAAGGCACAGCATTCCATGAAATATAAATGTTATATGTTTATTTTTAAAAAAGTTATTAACATTTATAAAAAACCGACATTTTTGACTTACTTTGCTACTTCCCAAGCAACAAATAAGGATAGAAACTTTGATAGAAATTTGTTAATAACTAACTAAGTCCAAAAAATCGACTGCAGGAAACATATAGGTTTTTGTTACAGACGTCCATACTATTCAAAACAACTGTCGTTTGCCTGGCCGGATGAGTGTCATGAAAAAATGCTTTTGTACAATTTAAGGGCATTCTTCTAAAGCTGTATCTGTGTAATTCATCATCCCACCAAATCAATGTTTGACTATGTTTGGGAATGAAGGGTATGTTTTCAGGAATAGAAGCTTCGGCGCTTGTATTGATTGCTCTATATTCAGAGTAAGTGCCATTTCATGACAGTTATCAGAGTATACAACATAATTTGCGGATTTTTTATTAAAAAATTTTTTGCGAAGATAAGAATTAAAAGTAATTTGATTTTAGGAACATACATTAAAATATCAAGTATGTTTTGAAACAAAGAAACGTTAAATGTATGTCTAAATTTTTGGTAAAAATAAACAGTATCTATTTGCGTCACAAAAGCTGGTCATATTATTATAGTTGCATTTTTTGTAGCAACTGCTATGATATTTTGATTTGTAGCGCAAATTATTTGTATAAAAATAGAGCGAATTGCTTAAAACTGTTTATTAGCTTCAAAAGTGTATAATTAGAGATATCAGCACAGAAGGCATCCTACAAAAAACCAACCGACAACAAACTTTTAAAGCTCTTCGTTCCTTCGAGCAATGTGCAATATTTAAAACCATTAATACCAAAAAGGGTTTTAGCGAATGAAAATGAATTTCGAGTTATGGTACATGTAATAAAGTGCGCCGATTATGCAATAATAGAGTTAAATGCAACGACAGCTCGAAGAATTATAAAGAAAAACAAATTTTACCTATTTAAAATTCAGTTGCATCAGGCATTAAATAAAACTGATTTTTAAAGAAGAATAATTTTTTGTATGTGGTCGGAAGAAATGTTATGATTTCTTCAATGTCGATTGAATTTCTTTTTTTTTTCTTTGATGCCTTTCTGACAAACTGACATTTCATCTCAATGAGTTCTTTAACATACATAATTATTTCGAGTTACGTCCCAGAATGTGTGGTCGTTGAATATTTGATGAGGCATTGTAAGATCATAGGTTTTTAACAGACGAGTTGCTTGGCTTGTTATAAGGTATTAATGGTTTTAAATATTGCACATTGCTCGAAGGAACGAAGAGTTTTAAAAGTTTGTTGTCGGTTGGTTTTTTGTAGGATGTCTTCTGTGCTGATATCTCTAATTATACACTTTTGAGACTAATAAACAGTTTTAAGCAATTCGCTCTATTTTTATACAAATAATTTGCGCTACAAATCAAAATATCATAGCAGTTGGTACAAAAAATGCAACTATAATAATATGACCAGCTTTTGTGACGCAAATAGATACTGTTTATTTTTACCAAAAATTTAGACATACATTTAACGTTTCTTTGTTTCAAAACATACTTGATATTTTAATGTATGTTCCTAAAATCAAATTACTTTTAATTCTTATCTTCGCAAAAAATTTTTTAATAAAAAATCCGCAAATTATGTTGTATACTCTGATAACTGTCATGAAATGGCACTTACTCTGAATATAGAGCAATCAATACAAGCGCCGAAGCTTCTATTCCTGAAAACGTACCCTTCATTCCTAAACATAGTCAAACATTGATTTGGTGGGATGATGAATTACACAGATACAGCTTTAGAAGAATGCCCTTAAATTGTACAAAACCTCATCCACTCTGAATAACTTTTTCGAATATAAAAAAATGCTTATTTCCCTGGGCTACTATAAAGAGCGTAGGACTTATAACCGAGCCTTGTGTAATGCCATTTTCTGGATACATTATATCTGATGTTGTTTTGTTTGTCCTAACTCTGAAAGCTCTATTTTGAAGGAAGGTTTTAATAAAGAAGAAACTGTGACCTTGGATGTTCTAAATATGTAATTTTTTTATTATATAATCGTGCCAGGCTGTACCTATCGAAAGCTCTTGATATGTCAAAGAAAACCGCTAGACATTTATTTCTTAGTGCGAATGCTTAAGAAATGTCACTTTCTAAATCTATGATATTATCTATGGTTGACCTTTGCTCTCTAAAACCACTTTGTTCTGAAATAATTAAATCTTGTCTCTCCAGGTATCATCTTAGTATATTATTAATGATTTTTTCTAGTAACTTACACATGGCGCATGTTAAAGATATCGGTCGGTATGACTCGGAACTTGTTTTAATACTATTAGGTTTTTGTATAGGTATAACTGTGGATTCATGCCATTTTTCAGGAAATTTGTGCTGTAGCCAAATAATATTAAACAGATTTAAAAGTTGTTTGTGAGCGCTATCTGGAATGTATTTGATAAAAATACTAGGAATATCGTCCGGGCCAGCGCCAGTTTCTTTGAGATTTGATAATGCTTCTGTATACTCTAATTGAGAAATGGGTAAATTTAACGGTTCATTTGTGTTAGGTAGAATGCTCATTTTCTTATTTTCTTCTTGCTGTCTGTATTTAATGAACTATTTTTTATAATTGGTATTACTGGATCGGTTTTTGTATGTGTTAGCAAGGATTTTGACAATCTCAGTATTACTATATATAGTAACTGACTTTCCATTTATTTCGAGGCTTTTAATATTCTGATTGCTATATAATCCGGATATGCTTCGGACTTTGTTCCATACTTCAGTCATGGGAGTGTTTGCATTTAACCCTTAACTACTGACGTGGATGTTTCAGGACGTAGACTCTGACATGCGGTATGTCATACCGTTGCCTATTCTCCTTTGTTTTTAATATGAATTTATCTTATATCACTGTATTTGTTTTTTATATGAACTACGGAATGATTCTTCACATTGCTGTAGCATAATATGCTGCTACAAGTAAAATAAACTTTACTTTTTCAAGAATATTATGAATGCATGCATAATATTTAAAAAAAAAAAAATGGTGGACGTAACTACAAAATCGTTTATAAACTAAATTACAAGAAAAATTGATTACTTGTGACTAACAGATGGTAAAATAATGTTAAAAGAAACAGACTAATAATTTATATTTAATGAGAAACTAAAATACAAAATTCTGACAATAACCAAAAATTACTATAAAATAACTAGTCATTTTGCGCGCAAGTTCCGCAATTTTTCTTTGTACTCTTGTACACTGTAAGCACACTGGTTTTCCACAAGAAAAGCACACATAAAAAGTCTTTCGCTTTAATGCACTTGGGAATAAGTAACACGTCTTCTTTTTCTCAAGCCTTTCTTCAAAATCTGCTTCTTTTTGGCGTTTTTGTCCTAGTATTCGTTCAATACCACATAATAATTCTCTCGGGATTCTGGGATTTTCGAGTCTTCTTTGTAGATGAGGTAAAACTAATTGTTTCGCCAACTCCTTTGTGTAGTTTAGCCTTTCCATATTATTTTCTTGTAGTGATTGGTACACAACATGCGAATTAATAGCAGCTATATCAATGATGCGGTAAAAAATAGTAAATGGCCATTGGCGAGAACGACGTTTTACAGAAAATTTGGCAAACTTGGCATCTAAAGTATCGACACCTCCTTTCGTAAGATTATAAGTTCTTTAGTGTCTCTTCTATGTTTGAGGTACTTTTAAATGTGGTCATACTGCTTTCGATTAAATTGAAAAAAAGATTCTAGTTAGGGTTTTATAGAGAGAAGAGTTGTATAAGAAGTCGAGTCCATCCCAGGTGAGCTGTGGGGTCAGACGTGGTTCGCATATCGTAAGGTCTATACATGAAGATTCACTGTTCTGTATATTGAATCTAGTGGGCCTGCCGTCGTTTAAGACTGAAAGGTTGGACTGTTCAAATATCTCTTCTAACAGGCTTTCCCTAGTATTTATAGTAGAAGATAAGCCCAAAATAAGTCCGGATTGGGGAATTTATTGTAATAGTTCAGGTAATGCTTCTGAGTCGACTTGCGTTGATGCAGGTAGGTATAAGTTACAAACGTAGATATTTAGACTTGAGTTCAGTTTAATGCAAATTGCTTCTAGATTATTTTGGAGAGAAATTACATTGGTTTCAATTGACTTCTTTACAAAGATAGCTACTCCGCCCCTGGCTTTTTCTTGGCTAGTTCGATTTTTGCAGTAACTTTTAAATTGTTTTGAAGCTTGTATTTTTTCATTTTTAAAATTAGTTTCCTGGGGACAAATTATATCTGGATTGTATCTAGCCGGAATTATTTGGAGCATCGGAAGGTTATTGTATATATATACCCGGTATTTAGGCGGCACACGCCCTTCCGGTAGGGATCTATGGAGGAGTATCACCGAGCCGCAAGCCCTTATCTCTTGCCGTACTGCTCCACCATAGGCCGATCAGATACCAGCATATTCTAGACTAAGCCGCAGATTCATTTAGAATTTTAAACTGCTGCGTTAGCCTTTTTGTATCAGGTAATCTTAAAGTTTAAGGTTTTCAATGGCTGGAAATACAATAGCTTGATCTTTGGTAGGGAATTGTTGTTCAACCACAGTAGATGAATAAGTTTTAGTATTGTTTTCCTTTTATAAGCTTCTGTAGTCAGAAATCCTGTCAGTTGGATTTAACATCTTTTCTTTATAATTTAAAATTAATTTAGACCTGAAATACGGACCTGTTTTAGTACAGGAAATTTTATCATGTCGTTATAGATAACGAATAAACTTGTTCAGAGTTTTTATATGGAGCCGACTTGTGACAAATACAATAAATTCCTGTGAAATCACTCTGTTTTATATAATTTTAAAGAGTACTTACAGGATGGAAGAGAACACACTCTTATGCACTTATATTGATAAAATAAAAAAAATTTAATCAATAACTACTATCTGAATAACTGTTTTTGTTTGGAGCTGACAAATTCGCGCTAATTAGTATACCTGTCAGGACCGAACTCCATTTAACTTATTGTTCCAAGGAAGGAACACATTGTTATAATAAATGTGGTTAGTATTTTACTACTAATAGTGTACATTCAATAACCATTATTACATTATGTTTATTCTGTGATTTACTACATGTGTGCTTAAACTCAAGGTTTCTTTTAGTATGTGAATAATATCTTCTTCTTACCATAGGGCTATTTATTATAATAGCTTTTATCCTAATTCCATTATTATTCGATTGGTTTTAGAAAATATACTGTTTATAGTTTTTACTCAAACGTTTTAATGACAATCCTAATTTTAAAACCAAATCAATTTAAATGTATAAAACTTGCCACCCTTTCTACGGGATATCCGATTAATGTACTGTATAATTTCTGAAAACAGAGTTGTTGCATGACGAGACTCAAGTAGATTAAAGGGTTCAAATGGAATATATAATGAGTTCATTTATCATATATATTACAGATACATACTCATAATTCTATCTTAAATTTAGTTTTATTATGTAAAGGCACGTGCAGACTCTTTAAAAATAAATATATGAAAGAGATAATATTCAATTTACATAGCATAGTCTAATTAAAGACTATTATGTAAAATGTATGTAAATACTGATCTATTTTTCTAGCTTTTTCATAAATTTATATGTATGTATAAAATATACAATGAGTCAATTTTAAAAAATTACAATGGGCTATATCTCTCGAACAAAATCTGATATCGAAAAATCCTTGCAACCGTTTCTAAGATAAAAAGGGGAAACATGAAAGAGAACTCACCCCCATCAACCTCCTAGGCCCCACCCACCACAACAAAATAAGTTTAAATTGCAAACCCCTACTTGTGATAAATCATTGAAAAGACTATAAAAAATAATATCCAATGGTATAAATAATAATTATACATGGCGAAGCAATAGCTCTGAAACTTTGGCTTAAATGGACAATTTAATGAGGTTTTTGTTAAACTACAAATTTATTTTTGTAGTTTAACAAAATACTACAATACTACAATAATACAACCTATTTTCAAATTCTGCACGAAGTTTGGCAAATGTTGTTCTAGTAACAGCGCGACATGCTTGCGTAATTATTTCTCGCAAATCCTCAAGTGACACAGGTTGAGTTGTATAAACAACTGATTTAAGGTAACCCCATAGAAAAAAGTCAGGTGGGGGTAAGTGTGGTGACCTCGGTGGCCACGAAATAGGACCTCTTCTTCTAATCCATTTATTCGGATAATTGGTATCCAACCAGTGGCTAACTGAAGTGCAACAAATCCTCGTCTAGAGCTAGGTTGCCTAAATCGTCCGTTGGGTTCTTTAGTTCATGCACAATTAAAGCTTTGATGGTGTTTTCCAGCATATCGAGAAAAATGTCGCCACTTAAACTGTCTGGTATGAACAAGTGGCCAATTATACCATCGCCTAATATTCCTGCCTAAACATTCAGTTTGTCAGGATATTGAGTGATGCATTACTCCAGTGCCGACAGTTTTGTTTATTTATGGTACCATTCATCACAAAAGTAAATTCATCAGTGAAATAAATATTATTTAATATTCTCGGTTCAACGCGAATTCTTTCAGTCATAAGTTCTAATTCGTCGGTCTGGATCATCATCGCCTAGTTCTTAAAGAATTTGTGTTTTGTAAGGGTGAAACTTATTTAATTTCAACACCTTTCTAACCGACTCATATGAAAGTCCTGTCATTGCAAATACCTGACGTGTTGATGCAGTAGGCTCTAGTGAAAAATTTCCAAGGACCTCAATTTGGGATGCTTCATTCAGTAATCTTCGATCATCCCATTTATTTTGCACTGATCCCGTTTCTCTACACTTTTCAACTAAATCGCGTGACTTACATTTTTGTCCGGCTGCCTTTCATGAAATATTTCAGATGTTCGTAAATAGCAGTGCTTCTGGGAGGCAAATATGAAAATCATCTCCAGCGTTTAGCTATACTGTAAACCATCGTGACAACTACAGCTGAATAACAGTACCGATTGTACAAATGATGAAAACTAATGACGTTTAAAATTCTCATATAAACCAAAATTATTGAATCTGACAGAACCCAAAAAAACAGATGTTTTTAACTAGTTTTGCAAAAACGACAAATTAAGTTTTTATTTAACAAAAAAAAAATCCGACGGGCACTTATCATTACAAAAATCGTACGGGAGATAGCGTTACAAATACAAAAGTTATATTAAACCGGCTGATATTAACATCCTGAATAGTTATTAAACAATAATTTTACAGGGTTATCAACAGAATCAACAAAAACCGCAATAAATGTTCCAGTTAAGCCAAAGTAATTACTATTTAAATGGGAATAAGCCACAATTAAAGGTTAAAGTACGTTTATTGACGTTTCAGTTTTCACTTCGGAAAATGTTCTCAAAATACAAACATTAGTAAATTACACAAATTTTTGTTTTTCTGTTACTTAGTGAAAAATTCTTCTAATAATTTAATTTTATCTGACTCATTTATATTGACAATATAGACATACATTATACATTTTAAAGTAGACGACTTTAAAATGATATTGCTAATATTGTTGAGTTGCGCTCCTGGGACGACTTTACTTATAAGATAGTTCATTCGATTACATGAAATCAACTTTAACTTGAGAATATCCATAAGAAAAGATCACAGCATGTAATTCGTCTTTAAAAAGACAAATACATGCCATGATGACAGTAAAATTCTCCTGTTAGTGATTCCATAGTAAATTATAAGGGAAAAACCAGGAAAAAACCTCATAATACTATCCCGACATGGTAAGTATTTGGTCGTGTATTTAGTTTACCTTCCATACACACCAAATTATGATTTTATATGTTTGTTATTTTTTATTATTTGAGCTTTTTTCCTAGTTTTTCCCTCATAATTTACTATGGAATCACTAACAGGAGAATTTTTCTGCCATCATGGCATGCATTTGTCTTTTTAAAGACGAATTACATACTATGATAAGAACATTTGTGTTACAGTTACTACTTACTCTTGAGAAAACGTAGGGAAAACACAAGGTATATTAAACTTGAAAAGTAATACAAACAATTACTAAAGAATCTTATATGAAGGCAAAAAACTTAATAGTTTTGTTAAACTGCGATCTTCTAATGGTTTGACAATATTTTATCTGAAATGGATTGATTAAACAGATAATTTTAATGAAAATCATGCTCTAGATATCATATTTCAGAATATAAAAGAACGGTATAAGACAGAATATTTTTATAGATAGTCTTAATACATAGTAGATAGTTTTAATGGTTATTTAACTAACAAGTGTATTAATAAGACCGATTAACAATTGAGATATTTAGTTAATGTTTAAGATTTTTAATCGCCATTTTAATTCAAGAGTTCGTTACAAAACTTTTTCGTCCACCGTACTTTTCAGAAATAAAGATGTCTTAGTTTAAATTTTTAGTTACTTAACAATGAACAACAATTTTTTCAGCTTTTATTATCTTTATTCAAAGTTTAATTTTCCTCAGTGGTAGTTTTATTATTGTAAACATTAATATTCGAAATAGTACAATTACTGAAATTAAAGGAAGGTATTATAAATAATTATCTGCTGTATATCATTTTGACAAATTTATATTTAAGTCTTCTTGGACCTCTGTAAATTCTGTGATAGAAGAAGAAGCGGTGGTGCTGAAGGAAGTTCTTTGACAAGGTTTAGCGGTATTTTGTCCCAAGCTGCAGCTACTTTCTAACACTCAATGGCCACCAATGGCCAAAGATTAACTAGTTTTGCAAAAACGGCAAATTAAGTTTTTATTTAACAAAAAAAAATTCCGACGGGCACTTATCATTACAAAAATCGTACTGGAGATAGCATTAAAAATACAAAAGTTATACTAAACCGTCTGATATTAACATCCTGCATAGTTATTAAACAATAATTTTACAGGATTATCAACAGAATCAACAAAAACCTCATTAAATGTTCCAGTTAAGTCAAAGTAATTACTATTTAAATGGGAATAAACCACAATTAAAGCTTAAAGTACGTTTCTTGACGTTTCAATTTTCACTTCGGAAATCGTTCTCAAAATACAAATATTAGTAAATTAAACAAATTTTTGTTTTTCTGTTACTTAGCGAAAAATTCTTCTAATAATTTAATTTTATCTGACTCATTTATATTGACAATACAGACATACATTATACATTTTAAAGGAGACCACTTTAAAATGATATTGCCAATATTCTTGGGTTGCGCTCCTGAGACGACTTTACTTATAAGATAGTTCATTCGATTACATGAAATCAACCCCCTAGGCCATCACCCACCACAACCAAAAAAGTTTAAATTGCAAACCCCTACTTGGATACCCCTACTGTGATACACCATTGAAAAGACTATTTAAAAATGGTATCCAATGGTATAAATAATAATTATACAGGGTGAAGCAATAATTGTGAAACTTTGGCTTAACTTTGTTCTGAAGCTATTTTCTTGTGACATTTTAAAGTAATTACTATTTAAATGGGAATAAGCCACAATTAAAGGTTGAAAGTACGTTTATTGATGTTTCAATTTCCACTTCGGAAATCGTTCTCAAAATACAAACATTACTAAATTAAAAAATTTTTGTTTTTCTGTTACTTAGTGAAAAATACTTCTAATAATTTAATTTTATCTGACTCATATATATTGACAATACAGACATACATTATACATTGTAAAGTAGATGACTTTAAAATGATATTGACAATATTGTTAAGTTGCGCTCCTGGGACGACTTTATTTATAAGATTTATTCGATTACATGAAATCAACTTTAACTTGAGAATATCCATCAGAAAAGATCACAGCATGTAATTCGTCTTTAAAAAGACAAATACATGACATGATGACAGTAAAATTCTCCTGTTAGTGATTCCATAGGAAATTATGAGGGAAAAACCAGGAAAAAAACCTCATAATGCTATCCCGACGTGGTAAGTATTTGGTCGTGCATTTAGTTTACCTTCAATAAACACCAAATTCTGATTTTATATGTTTGTTATTTTTTATTATTTGAGGTTTTTTTCTGGTTTTTCCCTTATAATTGACTATGGAATCACTAACAGGAGAATTTTCCTGTCATCATGGCATGCATTTGTCTTTTTAAAGATAAATTACATGCTATGATCTTTTCTGATGGATATTCTCAAGTTAAAGTTGATTTCATGTAATCGAATAAATCTTATAAATAAAGTCGTCCCAGGAGCGCAACTTACCAATATTGTCAATATCATTTTAAAGTCATCTACTTTACAATGTATAATGTATGTCTGTATTGTCAATATATATGAGTCAGATAAAATTAAATTATTAGAAGTATTTTTCACTAAGTAACAGAAAAACAAAAATTTTTTAATTTAGTAATGTTTGTATTTTGAGAACGATTTCCGAAGTGAAAATTGAAACATCAATAAACGTACTTTCAACCTTTAATTGTGGCTTATTCCCATTTAAATAGTAATTACTTTAAAATGTCACAAGAAAATAGCTTCAGAACAAAGTTAAGCCAAAGTTTCACAATTATTGCTTCACCCTGTATAATTATTATTTATACCATTGGATACCATTTTTAAATAGTCTTTTCAATGGTGTATCACAGTAGGGGTATCCAAGTAGGGGTTTGCAATTTAAACTTTTTTGGTTGTGGTGGGTGATGGCCTAGGGGGTTGATGGGGGTTGAGTTCTCTTTCATGTCATTTTAGTTCCCCTTTACTATCCTAGAAACAGTTTCAAGCATTTCTCGAAATCAGCTTTTGTAACTTTTAAAATTGACATACTGTATGAGCCAAATATGGCATATATTTTGAATATCACACTAGCACCACAATGATGTTACTATACTAATTATTCTCTTTGCCCTTCGTTTTGCGGGCTTATCTTTCCTAATTAGATTTTTTCATAATTTTCTATCTTGGTTAATATTAATGCAAACCCGCTTTAAGGGGAATTGATATTATTGTGACTTAAGGACTCTTTGGGTCATAATATAGTGATGACCCCTTAGCCATCCTACCTAAAAGTCTCTCCCTAGGTCTTTTTTGGTATTTCGACGTTGAACATAATTAAACTATGCGCTTTTATTTTGGCATAAATTTTTGCCACTGCTGGACTTACACATTATATACTCTGAACTCACCAATATACTCATTCTTATTTTACCCTTTTTGTCACTCCACTTATCCTTCCAAGCATTCTCATTTCCTCCACAAGCGTTCGTCGTTTTTTTTAACTACCCAACATTTAGTTCCTTACATCGCTCTTTTCATCGCCTTTAATAGAATTTTTCCTTCAGCTTTATTGGAATTTTTCTGTTACACAATACACCACTCGCTTTTTTTTATTTTATCTATTCAACCCTAATTCTACTACATATATGTTTGTCTTTCAGTAATTTCTCAATTACTCTGTAATACCGATACTAGATCCTTAAAACTATTACTTTTTAGCATCCAAAAATGTTATTTTATTTGTAGTAACTCCATGTTTAAAAGAACATTACATATACCTACTTTTTTTTGTTCTACCCAGTTTTATACCTTTTTCCTTAAAGGCTTGTCTCCAATGTTCCAGATTTATTCTAATTTGGTTTAGGGAATGTTACTCTGCAGTTTCGCTGTTACTTGATCCAACACTAATGAGAATAAATAAGATAGAAACACTGAGCATTAGTGCAATCCTACTTTCACTTGAAATTTATCAGTGTATGTCACGTCTGTCATAACACTAGTTCTAAGGCCCCCATATACTCGTATATATATATATATATATATATATATATATATATATATATATATATATATATATATATAATATAAGATATAATATATCAGATATCCATTTCTACAATATGGCATATATATATATATATATATATATATATATATATATATATATATATATATATATATATATGCCATAGTGAAGAAATGGATATCTGATATATTATATCTGCAAGTATATTATTGGTTAATTATTAGTAAATTCAATTCTAGTAATTAGAATCTAGACCAGGTCAAATAGGTCTCTCAAATAGGACGGGGACATTAAAAAAAATTAAAATATTTAAAAATTACAAAAAACATCGATTTTTTTCTACTTTTCTTGCTAAACAATTTGTTTTGAAGGAAAGTCGTAAGAACATAAACTAGCGACAATGAAATTTTCTACAGGATACGGCTAGTTAAATATATTTAAATTTATTACCCTTGCTGCAAAATAGCAATAAATACAAAAAAGAAGGGGAAACAAGCCTATTCTTATTCATTGTTTTTCAGCAACTTAGATTGCACTTAGGACCTTTATAATTCGTCTAGAAAATCTTATTTAATAGATTTCGCATAATAATTTTTTAATCTAAATTTTTTTTTAATTGATTTTTTCCAAAACTTACACACAAAAACTAGGCCATATAGAAGTTTGCCAATTTTTGTTTTCATAAAACTAACAAACTTTATGGAAATAAAAATCGATTATTTGGGCGGCCTTAGGTAGTTTTAAAATTATAAACCATTTTTTGGCTTATAAACAAATAAAATATCTCGGTAGCTATTAGCTCAATTTAAAATCAGAAAACGGAGTTGGAAAACACTTAGCAAGACGCTTCTACTAGAGCAAAAAATGTTAAATTACGAGAACTGGTTCCTATGATACCACTGGTCAAAGTTGATCGATATTTGCAACGAAGTTATAAACAATAGTATGATAATCTTTAAATTATTACCTTTTTTTTTTCGGAGCTCTTCCTCGATAAAAATGTTTATGTCTTCAAAGAATAATTTATAGCATATATTATAATAATAAAAACCATTTGTATTGCACGTAAAAAATACCAAAAAATTAGGTTGAAGAAAATTGATTTTTAAAGTTCAAAATTGGTATACGATGTTACTTGAATACAGATACCTAAAAAATGCATTTTTAAATTCCAAAAATGCTTTAGTCTTTTATGCCTCTAAAAATCATACGCTAATCAAAATAAGCTAAACTTTGCTGATAATGTTAATTTTGGGACGTCAAAAATATGCAAAAACGTTTACTTCTCCTATCGTCTTTCATCTAAAGCCAGCCCTCCTCGTAGGAGAGGAAAAGGAAAAAAATCGATTTACCAAGAATATGTACGTCGATAAAAATATTTTAATATAATTTCGAACAAAATTGTTTATTGGCACCTTTTTTTGTCAAATGAACCATTCTCTTAGAGACTACGCTTAAAGCGCCCTGCAATTGTCAGCTACTCTCAAAATCAATTTTAAATAAAATTTGTTTTAATTCAACAATAAAACTTTAATATATTTTAATCACAGGGTCCTATCCGTAAAAGTCAAGAAACATTTTAAAGGTGAAAAGCGTAGATTTTTTATGCAATGTTTTTCTACAAAATTTTTAAATATATTAACATTGCGCGATTTTTGTCATTTTCTACAATTCTCGTGACATTAAAATTTATCACTTTCGTTAACTAGTCACCATGAAATTTTGATTGCTAATGTCTAATATTCAAAATCTAGGGCATGAAATTTGGGTTTTGATTTTTGTAAAAAATGTGAGGCATTTAAAATATGCCAAAGAAACGACAAATTTAAACATTCACATTTCTAACCATGATTTTTTCGAGATTATTTGTTAGAAAATACATAAATGAAGAAGATGCTAAAAGTATAAAAGTTTTTAAAAGAGAATAAACAAGAACAAATTATGGTTGAAATAAAATGGTATGTAGTTGTCACGTGGTACAATAAACCACTACTTACCTATTTTTAGACCTGGATCTTTTTTCTGCTCACGGACTAGTTTTAAATCTGGATCTTCTTCTTTACTACCGCCTTTTATGGTTTCCGTCGGAATTCCCATTATTTCTTCCTGCTAGGTGACTATTAAGAAATTCATCGGCATCTAAACTGTCGCTACTTCGCCTTATTATGGATATTGAGAATATGTGACTGCGTTGATGTTGTAGGAATAGCCTGCCGGTCAATTTTCTATCCTCTGCTTTTATAAGTTGTCTGAAATCACGTTGTAACACTTTGGGCATCCTTGACGTTTTGTTTCAAAAAATCAGCTATTGAGCCGAGATAGTTCTTGAATTATGCTGCCAAGACCTAAAGCAGCGCATTTAGATCGCCTTCTTTCACTTCAGTAATACCTCTTAATTAATGGACTTTGCATTGATAGCGAAACACATTCTTCACGGCTTTATACAATGCTGTGACAATAGCGTCCTTTAATAGTTGGTAGCGTCCTTGTCTCAGTCTTAATGTCTGCTGAAGATCTACATCGCGCAGGCCATCAAGGAAATGTTGGATGGTGAGTGGTTGTAGGAACTCGTCTGAGGCTTCGGGCCAACCAAGTCGTGCCATATTTTCTACTTTCGCTTCGTATTCTTGTACAGATTCGTTGGAGCCTTGGAACCGCACTTTTAGTTGGTATACGTATAAGTCTGGTATACCTGCTCAAAATATTAGCTGCCATATCTTAGCTCTAGAGCCGATACGATGGTCTTATATTTCTTTTGTGTGTCCTATGAGATGTTTTGAAGAATTTCGATAGCCTTACTTCGAAGTTCTAATATGAGGGCTGTTACTTTCTGTTTATATATATATATATATATATATATATATATATTATATATATATATATATATATATATATATATATATATATATATATATATATATTGTTATGATGTATTGTTTGTTTGAATGATGAGCAATGAGTGTTTTTAATAATATAGGGTTTTTATCGCGGTTCTCAAAGAATTAGTTTGTAAGTACTTTTTTAAATTATCTTTATTATAACTATTATGAAACACACATATATATCTAACCTAGCCAATGTAAATTTAAAATAAACTATCTTTAAATTGATATTCTTATAAAACTAATTAAATTCTATAGACAATGTAAAATTTAAACAAACTATCTTCAAAATTGAAATTGTTATGACACTAACTAAATTATATTAACAAAATTTTGTACCTTTCTTTCACTGAATGCCTAAATGAACTGTTTTCCACTATATAGATTCTAATCACCACTGACTGTCTTCGTACCTCGGTTATCCTTGTTTTTGTGAAATTACTTTTTCCAATTATCAGCTTCTACCAATTTAAGATATATTTTTCTTCACCAGCATTTATAAACTACCAAGCAAACCAGCAAAACAGCATTTATATTTATTCTTCTTTTCAATATACCAATATCCAATTATTATAAGTTGATTTATACTAATCTATAATCATAATATAATTTTAATTTCTTACAATATTCTTCTAATATACTTTTTTAATCTTCAATAATTATTTGTGTATCATTATAAATGTGCATTAAAATATATGCATAATTTTTAATCTTCATTTAACTCACTATATTAAACAATTGGACTATTTGTAACTGATTGACTAATTGAATGGACTGGACGGACTTTCTTACTAAACTGCTTGACTGACTTACTAAAACTGTGAACAATTGACTTCACTAACTAAATGTGTCTATCTTCTACTAACTTTCATAATAAACTGGCCATCTTGAATCCAAATCACGGGTATTTATATCTTTTCAATCTTCCAGAACCATCTGGTAAGAAATCATGTTCTATTTAGTTATATTTCTTCTATATGGATGTTCTCGAAAAAAGTATCTGTTCCATCCACCGACATAATCATTATTCGAGAATGTTCCAACATAAACAAAGATCAAATTCTGCATTCTGGAAAATTCGTTAATGTTCTATTGATAATTTTGTTGACATTTAGGCTTTTCAGATCAGAATAAACATTTAAATCATTAAATATATATATAAATTAAACATTTTAAACTAACATTATTATTATAACCCCACTTTAATTCCTAAAATGTCACTTGGAGAGTATGTATATTCACATGTATAGTTGGTTGCCTAGTCACATGGCTCACTTAAATATATTTACAACATTAAAATACAACTTTTTACAATTATTATATGCTAATTTCTTAAAAATGCCCTCACATAAATATATTTTTATAAAATTCTCTAGTATATAACTTATTAAAATAACCAAATACTTGTTATATCTAAAATTATCTAGTATATAACTTATAAATTAATTTTTTTAAACAATATCATTTCAACACCCCAAAATTAAATTTAAAATAAATAATTTACTTATTATTTTTTTAAATATTAATTTTCTTATCCACATACCTTAGTAATTATAATAAATGAAATAATTTAATTTCCTACTTTAATTGTTTTATCAAATACATCCCTGTTCGCTGTCTATGTCAAACTGTCATGTCAAATAAAAGTTTCTGTGTTTATATTTTACAATTACAATGAATAAAGATAATCTAAGTGTCCATATTGTTTTAAGTTTATTTATAGACAAAATCTAGGAATTCCTTCAATTCAACAGGCTTTCATCCATATGAATTGGTAAGTTTTATACTTTATTATATTAGAAAGACATTTATTTATAGAATCAATTTTGTATCTAACCCCAAATTATGATTTTTAGGGTACAAAATAATTTCCATATGTATCAGACAATAAATATGATGTCAAATTGATTCAAAATAATGAAATCTACCATCTATTTAACAAATCAAGTCTATTGAATAAAATGGATATATCAGTAAGCTGTTAGTGTTAAGTTTATAACCTAGATATATCACTACTTTTTGAAAAATTGTACATTTTTCTTGATTTATTTTTAGTCCAACTTTGTCTAATCTATTTATTATAATTTTTAGGTGTTTCTTATGATCTTCAGCAGTTTTAGAAAAAATTAATATATCATCAATGTAGTGAATTACAAAATGTTCATATTGATCCAAAATATCATGAAGACATCTACATAGAGCACTGCAAGATGATTGAAGTCCAAATGGTAATACTTTGAATTGATATACTACTCCATCTATCTGAAATCCTGTATACTGTCTACTTTTTCTTTCTAGAGGTATTAACCAAAAGCTATGCTGTAAATCAATTTTAGTGAAAAATGACATTCCTGTAGTTCTTCCTAGTATTCCATCTATACTCATTGGTGCTTCAAATTGCTTTTCAGTGATCTTGTTAATATTCCTTGCATCCAAACATAACCTGATTTCACCTGATCTTTTACGTACTACTACTATTGGGTTTATGAAACGTGTATCTACCTTCTCAATGATTCCATCTTCTAACATATTATTAATCGTTCTGTTTACTTCTTCTCTGTATTTATATGGTATTGGGTATGATTTTGTTTTAAAATATTTTTATCTTTAACTTTTATACTATGGATATAATTTTGTGCAATTCTATTTTCTTTATTGACAAGTCCCTTGTGTTGCTGCAATATGGAAACGACTATTGATTTATATTCTTCAGGGCAATTTAAAACTTTTATCATATCTTCTTCTTTACAAATAAAATTATTCTTCATTATGTACTCATTATTCCTTGCTTCCAATTTTACGCACTCCACCTCGTAGGCATCCATCTGCTTAAAATTTCCATTCCTTAAATATTCACTACAATAATTATTCTTTACATTCTTTTGGGACATTTCCCTATCATCAAAATATATTTCTTCTTCATAAATATCATTATTTCCTTTTAATAATATCCTATCAACTCTTATTCCTTCTTCCACCTCATCTTTCTGCATAAATTTAATTATTTGCCCTTCCAAAGTTACCATTTTTTCTTCAAAATCTATCTTTACTTTCTTCTTTTCCAATATATCATTTCCCATTAATATATCAACACATAAATCCTTGACAATAAATCCTTGCATATTAATTTCTTTATTAAGAATATTAATTTTAAAATTGGCTAGTTTATCAATTTCACCCAACTTCTTATTATTTGCACCAATAATTTTAATTTTTGGAATCTTTATTATATCTGATAGTTTTAATGTATTAACAATAAAATTCTCCGAGACTAAAGTACTTTCTGAACCAGTATCTATCATAATTTTAATCATTTTATTTTTGGCCAAAGCATTTATATAAATTAAATTAATAGAGTCAATAATTTTATCCTCATCTAAAGAAATAAATTCAGAAGGTTTTTCATAATAGCAATGGCCTAACTTGTAATTCAGAAAGTTTACTGCACAAAATTTTGATTATTAGAATTGTCAGATTGTATCTGACCACTTGGATCTGATGTCCTATGTCTTTCCCTACTATGACTTCTACTCACATTTTCTTGCCTTGTACTATTTCGTTCCCTGTCTTCGCAGCTTCTATTCCTTTGAACACAATTTACCTGTCTATTATAGTTAGGTCGCTCTGTATTTCTTCTACTGTTAAAATCTTGTCTATTATTATTAGTACTGTTATTAAAATGTTGTCTAGTATAACTAGTATTATTATTAAAATTCTGTCTATTATAACTAGTATTGTTATTAAAGTTCTGTCTATTTTGATTACTGTTATTAATATTAAAATTTTGTAAACTATCACCATATCTAGTATTATTGTTATATGATTGTCTATATTGTTGATTATCATTTCTATTATATTGAAAGTTATTATTGTTTTTTCTGTTGTTATTATTACTTGTCATATTGCCTCTTTGTATTCTTTGAATAAAATTAATAAAACTATCTATTGTTTGAATATTTTGTACAGTTACTGTTTGCACAACATCAACATCAAAATGTCTAGATACATTTAAGACTGTTTCATCCTCTCTAAGTGGTGGTTCTAAATATTTTTCAACTTTTATCAGTTTCAATGCATAATCTACCATATTTGATTTTAAATTGTGATTATACTTTCCAAAATATAGAATTTCTCTAAACTTGGCTTGCTCTAATTCACCCCAATAATAATTTAAAAATTTATTTTCAAATGTTTGAAAATTATCTAAATCATTTTCAATACTAGCAAACCAAGTTGCTGCATTGTCATTTAATGTCACTCTAATATAATCTTTAATATCATTAATATTATTCACAAATCTTAATTTATGTTTTAAACTATTTATGTATACTCTAGGATGCAAATTTTTTATATTACCAGAGAATTTAATCCCAGTCTCATTTGTTAAATTTAAGTAAGGTCTCCCTATATCTCTCATTTGTGAAATATCATCTATTCTCTGTTCCATATTTCTTATTTGCTTACTATTTATTTGGATATTTTGTTGTATATCGTCTAATTTTTCTTCTGTGTTTCTCCTGTCTTCGTTAATTTTTACTTCTAAGTTACATTTCTGCAACTCTATTTTCTGTTCTATATCTATCTTATTATCTTGAATAATCCTCTTTACTTCTGTCCTCTCATTTTCTATCCTTTTCTTGTAGTCATTCCGTATATTTTTTATTTCATTTGCTACTTTTTTCTCTGCAGTTTCAAGTTTTTTATCCATTTGTTTTTCCATTTGTTTTACAATTTTATTATTATTATCTTCTATTTTCTTTTCTAATTTTCTATGATTCTCTTCCAATTTCTGTTCCATTTTTTTCATGTCTTCTTTGACTTCTTTTGAATTCTGTTCCATTTTTTGTTCCATTTTTTTCATGTCTTCTTTGATTGCTTTTGAATTCTCTTCCATTGTCTTGTTCATCTGCATCATTAATGACATCAAAGCTGTTATATGGACATTTTCCTCTCTTTCTGGATTCATTTCTGCAGTATCTTGTGGAACTTGAACTAAACTCTCCTCTTGTATAGGTTGTGTTTCTACTTCCACATCTTCTTCATTTTTTTTGCTTCTTGTACCTTTCTTTCCTTGAGACATTTTGAGACTTTACTTGTTCAAATATAATTAAAAATAAAATCTATAATTTTTTTTTTTTTAATGAAAATTAATTTAATTATATGAGAGCACTTATCTTTCCAAACTAATTCTTTTAAATAGAGAGCCACCGCGTTGGGCGTCAAATTGTTATGATGTATTGTTTGTTTGAATGATGAACAATGAGTGTTTTTAATAATATAGGGTTTTTATCGCGGTTCTCAAAGAATTAGTTTGTAAGTACTTTTTTAAATTATCTTTATTATAACTATTATGAAACACACATATATATCTAACCTAGCCAATGTAAATTTAAAATAAACTATCTTTAAATTGATATTCTTATAAAACTAATTAAATTCTATAGACAATGTAAAATTTAAACAAACTATCTTCAAAATTGAAATTGTTATGACACTAACTAAATTATATTAACAAAATTTTGTACCTTTCTTTCACTGAATGCCTAAATGAACTGTTTTCCACTATATAGATTCTAATCACCACTGACTGTCTTCGTACTTCGGTTATCCTTGTTTTTGTGAAATTACTTTTTCCAATTATCAGCTTCTACCAATTTAAGATATATTTTTCTTCACCAGCATTTATAAACTACCAAGCAAACCAGCAAAACAGCATTTATATTTATTCTTCTTTTCAATATACCAATATCCAATTATTATAAGTTGATTTATACTAATCTCCAATCATAATGTAATTTTAATTTCTTACAATATTCTTCTAATATACTTTTTTAATCTTCAATAATTATTTGTGTATCATTATAAATGTGCATTAAAATATATGCATAATTTTTAATCTTCATTTAACTCACTATATTAAACAATTGGACTATTTGTAACTGATTGACTAATTGAATGGACTGGACGGACTTTCTTACTAAGCTGCTTGACTGACTTACTAAAACTGTGAACAATTGACTTCACTAACTAAATGTGTCTATCTTCTACTAACTTTCATAATAAACTGGCCATCTTGAATCCAAATCACGGGCATTTATATCTTTTCAATCTTCCAGAACCATCTGGTAAGAAATCATGTTCTATTTAGTTCTATTTCTTCTATATGGATGTTCTCGAAAAAAGTATCTGTTCCATCCACCGACATAATCATTATTCCAGAATGTTCCAACATAAACAAAGATCAAATTCTGCATTCTGGAGAATTCGTTAATGTTCTATTGATAATTTTGTTGACATTTAGGCTTTTCAGATCAGAATAAACATTTAAATCATTAAATATATATATAAATTAAACATTTTAAACTAACATTATTATTATAACCCCACTTTAATTCCTAAAATGTCACTTAGAGAGTATGTATATTCACATGTATAGTTGGTTGCCTGGTCACATGGCTCACTTAAATATATTTACAACATTAAAATACAACTTTTTACAATTATTATATGCTAATTTCTTAAAAATGCCCTCACATAAATATATTTTTATAAAATTCTCTAGTATATAACTTATAAATTAATTTTTTTAAACAATATCATTTCAATATATATATATATATATATATATATATATATATATATATAACGACACAAAGATTCATACGAACTAATGAAGTTGTCAGCGCTTGCGTTCTGGCTCAAACACAACCTCACTTTTAACTGTCTGAAAATCAAAAATTTAGTTATTGCCGACAATTCAAAGAATTACCTCCTTTTAAATGTAGTTACATTGGGTTTTTCGATTAACCTTGGGTAAGCCTTTACGTGTCAAGTTCAAAGCTACCATACATTTCAAACCTTATAAAAAACTTTTTTTTTGCACATAGTAACAAAAAACACCACTATGTTACTAGCAAAGTTTTTTAATATTCTAACTCTACAATTCTAAGTTACGGTAAGATCAATAATGTTTTAATAGATAATATATGGTAGCTAATTATAATTTATTCTCTTTCAGCCCTGAAGAAGCCAAATTAATTCTCTTTGGCGAAAACGTTCGGCGAAACAATTGATACACATTAGAGTCTTTCTTGCAGATTTCCCCAATATTTAAGAGTTTACTATTTAACTAATCTGCAAAGATTAAAATTCTTTTCTTCTATATATATATATATACATATATATATATATATATATATATATATATATATATATATATATATATATATATATTCATTATTTTTTGCAGCGGCTTAGAAATGTCTTGTATACACTAGCCAGGAGGTCTTACCATCAAATGTAGGAGGCTTAATTATTTCGTTGACAGGGAAAATTACTTCCGGTTTACCTTGAACTCCTAGTTTCTAAATCTTTTTGTTTGTAGGCGGATATATTTAAAGAGTTTTCATTACCTCATCGTATCTGTTCTTCACTGGGTCTCTTGTTACTTCAATCTCTTTAATGAGGTCTTCTTTTGTCTCTTCGATTTCTCTTCCTTTATATCTTCCTTTTTCAATTTTGAGGTTTTAATTTTGATGTTAGACTCATGAGCAAATCTCTGTTTTTCTCTATTTGGCTTCCTTTTCTTCCTGACGAAGTTTCTCATTAACTTTCTTTTCTTCCAGACAACGTTTTATTCAGATTTCTTTTTTCACGCCAACGTCTCTCTTCAGCTTTTTTTTTTGCTGACGACGTTTCTCTTTAGCTTTTTATTTTTCTTCCCGAAGATGTTCATTCTTAGATTCTTTGTTTTTTCGACGTTGTTCGATTGCGGCAATTCTATCTCGAATTTCCCCCCTTGTATTCCCTCATCAAAACCCTTGTTTAATTACTGTTTATTCAAAGAACTCCGCAACTGATTTTATACACGTACATCTGTTCTAGAATTAGCCAGCGAAGTTATGAATGCCGAATCAGTGCTTTAACCGAGATTCCAAAAAAAATACCCATAAAGAAGTTCGAGACTTTTACTGAGAAAGTGTTTTATTTGGCTTCTAGAACTACTGTTACGCCAGGGCCGCAATTAGAGCATTGTGACTCATAATAATATGTTACGGTTTATATTAACAAAGTGTACAATTATATATAGTTTATAGTATTTTATTTATGGTATGAAATGTGGATTCGATTAAATCCGTCAACTGTTTAAATTAGAAAGTTATTAAACACACAGAGCTTAAGTTCAATATTACAGTATATAAAAGAGATAAAAAGACTTTATTCAAAATAAAAATGAGAAACTATATTACAGAAAACAAATTCGTATAGTCGTATATTTGTCTATTAAATTCCTATTAATCTTTAAAATACCTACTTGTTCTTCCTTTGAAACGAATAAAAGTGAATACAAACATCTTCTACGTGTTTTTATGTTCCTGGAACAATAGATCGGAAAAGCCAAAAAGCTTAAAATTCAATTTAAATATGCGTTAAAGGAAAAATACGGCAAGACCAAGTTATAAAAGAGAAATGATTGAGTTTGTCGTATGTATATATGAAAAGGACTTATAAACGAAAAGGGAATAAAACTCGTGTTACAGTAGCGGAAAACTAAGAATTTTGAAAGGAATTATCTCTTCTCGAGAGGGGTATATTAAGTTACTAATTATTAAATATGATTAATATTAAATGACTCTTTGTTTTTTATTATAAAATACCGCTTTGTCTTTATCATTGTCTACAAAAAAGTTTACACTTACATATATATCGCTAAACATTATGTAATTTAAATATTTTGTGATTTTCAATAAAAATAATAAATTGTGAATTTAAGTTAGGAGTAAGCTTATATTGGGCATTCCGAATTTACGAAACATGTATAAAAAAAGGGAATGTTTATTAGAATATTGAAACAAAACTAAAGCGATATACATGTTATATTACAAATATTTTGCAACAGAGTACACCTCCACCAACTATTTAAATTTAAACAGTTTCAATATTACCAGCCTTTTCCCAAATGTGCCAGTGGAGAAAACTTTAAAAATAAATAGAGTCAAATCAAAGAGGCATGATACATTGACAACAAAAACCAAACTGAATGTATCAGTTATCAAGAAGCTACTAATACTTTGCACAGACAATACTTATTTTTAACTAGATAATGATTTCTACAAGCAAAATTTCTGCATTATTAGCAGATATATTTGGTTTATAAAGAAACACATTAATCACAAACAAGACAGACAATTCACATTATGGTGGATTATGTAGATGATGTGTTGCTCATGTGGTGTCAAGTATCAGAAGCATTGGATAAATATTTAATGTATGTCAAAAATAATGACAAATCAGTCAAATTCACCTTGGAAAAGGAAAATAATAATTTGGATGTGTTACCACATACCAGTGACAAAAGAGGATACAGGATATGCAACCAAAGTTTAAAGATAACTGATCCCCACAGACATTTAAATTACAACTCAAGCTACAACGAAAACACCAAAAAAGAAAATATCAAATTATTATATGATAGAGCCCAAAACATCTACCCTAATAGAAATGCATTTCAGAAAAAAAAACCTACTAATAAAAATTTTAAAAAATAATTACCCACTATTATTTATAAAAAGAAGATTCACAATTCAAGTTAAATATTATTAAGGACCGGAAATAAGTACAAAATCACAACAACATTCAAAAAAACGAATACACTGATCAACATCTATCTATCGATGTTTAAAACTAATAACAGAAAAGAAAAATTAAAGAACTGCTTTTACAAAGTGTCCTGTAAATACCACAATTTTTTGTGGGAGAAACCGCAGGACCACTAAATATCAGGATAAACAAGCATGAAACAGATCAAAAACATAGACTTCGACAAATCACAGATATGCGAAGATGCCTGGGACAATAAGCACACACTGTAATGAAAAAATGCATCAATTATCATGAAAATATCAGACGTAAAAAAGAGAAAAATCAAAGAAGTAGCTCTCATCCTTCTTAATGAAAAAAACTTTGTAGGAAACCATCAGCAGCATATAGCGGGCTTTGGTTGCCAATGTCAAAAGAAAGAGTCGACAACAAGTATATACCAAAAATAGCATAATACAAATAGCAAATACATACGAAACACACAATATTCACACATATATCTGTCTATATAAAAGACTAGGAAGACAAGTCACACTGTTTGTCCGGTGGGGTAACTACGCCAGCTAGAAAAGAAATCTGAATTACAATCATCTGACATTTAAATCATATTTTGTTCTTGAAACGATACTGTTGATTAATTGCGAATTAATTTAACAAATTGATGATTCAAATAGTCTTACTCGTACATAATACAGTTATTATAAAAATACAATTACGTTTAACAAACGTCAAGGTTTACCAAAATAAAACTAAATAAAATCAAATTAAATTAAATTCAAAAAATTTAATAAAATTAAATGAAATTAAATATGATTTAATATAAAACCATTTTATACTTTGGATTATTAGCGACTATTTTGTTCTTATACTGGTTTTACTTATTCTGTACATTCAATTAAATACAGATTGACCTACCTGCTTGGACTATTATTCATTAAAAATATTTAAATTTCTGTTAAAACTAGAAAGTTAAATATTGATTTATAGGGTATTATTTATAATAAAAATAATTTAACTTTATTAATAAATAAATTCATTATAATGTAATAATTAAATTTAAATGACTATTTTTATTTCATAGTACATATTTGGTTAATATGTCTAAATAACTGGTCTGAAGAATAGTTGCTAAAGGTTTAATTTAAACTTCTATATCTCAATTAATCCCGGTGTAGGGCACGGGTCACTTTAGAAGAATATCCCCATAGTGCTGTTCCTGCTTGTCATAAGTTAAGGGCGCTAATATTTGTGGGGCAAGCGACACTGGAAAGGGTAAGGACTACAAAGAGAGGTTAGTACTCTAGATGGGCGTAGTCAATTCCAGCTGCTTTGCCATACCCTCTTACTTCTCTGATCTGCTTGTACCGCACCCCTGGAAAAAATAAAAATCTAAGTCTCTTCGGCTTTTTTTTTGCCACATCTCCAGTCTATGACACTGCAAACATCGAGCACGCATGGTCAACTCTTAATTAAGTTAAAAATTATTAATTTTTATTTATCGTCCGTCCCACTACCATAAGGCCAAGGTATATAAAGGTGTAATTGTACCGTTACTAGACCTGCATGTCAGTGGTGTATAAAAATAGAAATGTTTTATTTGATTGACTGGGGGAACCAGACCACACACCGTTTTATTTTAAATCGTATACCTGTATAGGAAACGCTGCAGACAGGGACATACTATTTATGTATCTTGTACTAGTGGCATTAATATGAATTCCTTTTGTAAACAAAAGAATTAACTCCAAGGGACTAACAAGAAAACCCAACTAACTCTAATACTTTCATTGAGGCTATTTGTCAGACTTTGGAACAAAATAAACCCACCACATCAGATAATAAAAATACTAAGGATGCAATACGGACGTAACAGTTAAAAGATACAGAGAAACCTGAGGTTTTTCAGCCAAAAATATTTGGGAGACAGGGGAGGATGCTCCAGAGAATTAAACAACAGGATATTGACACTTCTATTTACCTCATATATCTCAAAACAAAACTCCAGAGGTTATTAAAATCAATCACACATGTCGTTAACTGGACTGTGCCTAATATAAGCACTCCCAAGTAGATATTAACAGAAATAGAAGATCCACAAGGAAAATAATTCCAGCAGCTGGCTGTATACCACGTATAACAAAAAGAGGTTAATCTTTGTATGTGGGTATATTTTATTTTATAAAAGCCCTTAAAAGGGCAACATTAAAAACACGAACGTTTTCGGAACAACTGTTCCATCATCCGATTAAAATACAGGTTACCATGCCTGAGCCACCAAAATATTTGGGTAAAAACCCTTTAAAATGTAATGTGTTACCAAAGATTGTACATGATGTTGATAATATTATATGATGTTTAATATTTTAATTAAATTTTACTTCAGGTAACACACACCCATGCTTAAGTGAGTTCCAGTGTCCGGAGAGTAAACCTCTTCAAACGGACTTCAGCTGGTAACAGTTACCAGCTGAAGTCCGTTTGAAGAGGTTTACTCTCCGGATACTGGAACTCACTTAAGCATGGGTGTATGTTACCTGAAGTAAAATTTAATTAAAATATTAAACATCATATAATATTATCCACATCATGTACAATCTTTGGTAACACATTACATTTTAAAGGGTTTTTACCCAAATATTTTGGTGGCTCAGGCATGGTAACCTGTATTTTAACCTGATGATGGAACAGTTGTTCCGAAAACGTTCGTGTTTTTAATGTTGCCCTTTTAAGGGTTTTTATAAAATAAAATATACCCACATACAAAGATTAACCTCTTTTTTTTTAGAAATAGAAGAGTCACTGCTGCTTCTTCTAAAGAGCTCAGTGGCAACTACAAGTTACCCTGGCTGCATTTTTAGTCATGGCAGGTGCATTTGATAATATCTACATGTAATGCACTGATGAGGAGGAATATCAACAACACAACATGCAACGGAATTATTTAGATGCTTTCGACTAGAATAATATCCAAAAATGCGTATAAATGCCCGTAAACATAAGGGCAACTAGTTGTGCGCTTAACAGGGTGTATTGTCACCAACATTCGAATATAGTTGATGATCTGATTTATTGGCTTGTTAGCCAAGGAATCTGGTTATTAAGGCAAAATTTCTCATCACTGTTGTGGATTAGATTCGATATGCCTTTCATTATTTAGTTGATCGGGGTGAACCCTTCCAAACCCCCTTACTAATACAAAATTACTGAAATTATTAGAAAAGGGACTAAAAAGAATCAAGAGAGTAAGTATTTAGTAGTAACCCTGTATTCCAAACTAAATTGAAACGCTCATACTAAAAACCTAGAAGCTCCAACCTGTTGGTTATACACATCACTGATATGACCAACAGTTACATAAATGGTTTAGTACTTTGTATTGTTCTGAAGCTATTTATATGTAGTAAATTATTTAGTACTTTGGTAGAAAAAGACGGCTTTACAATCTTGTGTGACCTTTCACCACCCTATTAAGGCAAACTCTTCTAATAATGGCAGGAGCCTTGAATAGTGTAGGAACAGCATCTTTGGGGGCTAACACTGGTCTTTCACTACTGGAATTGTATATTTCTGTGATAGTCTTTCTTTCTTTCCGAGACTTAAAGCAAACAATACTTGTAGCCGAATTGATGTATGGAATAGTTACACAAATACTACTGGAACTATACTTAAAGAATCGATCTCTCAGATGAACTCATATTTGATGACACCAAAACTAATCTTTATTGAAAAGATAAACATAATTATATGATTTCGAGACCAGTTTTAAATATTAATAGGGTCTTTAAGGAAACATGTCATTATAACAAATATTACAGCTTAGGCAGATATACAACTATGTTTCAGGCTGTAGTTTCTGCTTTGGTGGCGTGCACTGATGAAATCCTGAACAGAGACCCAAAAGGAAAGAAAATAAATACTTATACTTATAAACTGTAAATAACCCACTAACTACATCAAAACTGGTAACTGCAAGGATCTCCTCGAAAACTTGACAAACGTCAACAGTTTTACATGGATGCCGATTTATGAAGGGGTGAATGGGAACGAACGAGTAGATTTTTTAGCAAATTAAAGCTTAAGAGAAACCTTTGTAGCACTAAAATCATTGTATGAAATTTCCATAGACACTGCAAGAACCACAATTTAGAAGTGGCTTATAAGAATTTATCAAAAGAAATGGGGATCTGGGGAGCCACTCAAAGGCAAATCCAGATTAAAAAAATAATTATAAATATTAAAAACAAACTCTCGAATAATTTTATGAATAGGAGATTAAAACGGCCACTGAAATCGGAATTGAATATTGTCGTTTGGTAAAACACCCATACAAAATAGGTATGATACCATGGTGCTGAAAATGGAAAAACAGATCATAAGAGATCCGAAAACCATCAATAAGGATACTCTTAAGAAGAAGAAGACCTTAACTAAATAGTTGTTATATAAATAACATGCATACGTGGATTGATAATATCATATTTCATACTTCAATCTATGAAGGAAAATAAAGGAATATTAATATGTTCATACTCTAGGAATAAATAACACGATAGAAAATATCCACCAAAACAACACAATTAAAGTAAAAGTAGAAGAAGAACTAACCGACCCTATTAAAGTTGGAAATTATATAAGACAGGGAGATTGCCTGAGTCATATATTGCCCAACCTGGTTGTGGATGAAATAAAAAAAGGTAGAACTAAAAACGGATAACAAATGGGAGAAAAACAACATAAAATAATCTGATATAGAGGCGACGCAATAGGTACTACTCTCTTAAAGTGAAGATGATTTACAACGTATGTTGCATCAATTTAATATAACCACCATAAAATTAAACATGTTAATATCCCGAAATAAGACAAAATGCATGGTTATAACAGCAAATTTACTAAGATGTAAATTGGAGCTAGAAAGTCAGATAATAAAACAAAAGTGATGGAGTTTAAAAATTTAGGAATGACATTATCTAGCAACAGAAAGCTCGAAACTGAGGTAAAGAATTAAGTGAATAAAGCAAACAAAGCCCCAGGTTGCCTAAATGAAACAATATGGAGAACTAAAAATATAAGGAAAGAAATGAAAGGCAGAATTTACAAAACAGTCATTAGACCAATAATGAAATACGCGGCAGAAATACAACCTGACTCAGAGAGGACAAAAAGAATATTAGAAACAACAGTAATGAAAACACTCAAGAACTGGGTAAGAAAAAGAAAAAAGAATGGAACAATCATATAAGCGGAACGACAACACTTAAAGTAGTAAAGACGGTAAGAGACGGTTCCCCCATAGAAAAACGATCAGTAGGAAGACCACGAAAACGATAAAACGACAACTTACTGGCAGCATATTAAAAAACAGACAGAGTCATGTCTACATAAAAAGAAGAAGAAGGACATACTTTAATGTGTTGGATTTTAAGAACGATTTTCGAAACAAAAGATTTTCGAAGTGAAAATCGAAACGTCGAAAATAAACTTATTTTAAACTTAAATTGTGGCTTATTACCAACACAAATAGTAATAACCTACCTATACTTTCTCTACTAAAATTTAGAATAAATCTTGATTATTCGATTTTTCACATTTGCATTTTTATTGTATTTTAATAGTTTATATTTATTACTATATAAATTAACTGTCTTCCAATACTTAGTCATACTCTCTTTTATTCGGCGCTTCCTAATCAATTCGCCTTCATAATTTTCTATTTTAAATTAATTCGTTTGTAAGTATTTGTAATTTACCCATAGATGTATATTCCTCCTACCTTCCTTTATTATACTCTACTTTATTTTTACCTGATGACTACACAATTTTCTATATATCTCATTTGACTATATTAACGTAAGTCTGTAATTTCTCTGGTAGTTTTGATTTCAAAGTTTGTACATTATATATTTTTCACATACAGATTCGTAATTGCTTAAATAGTTTAACTACAATTTTTAAAACAACCGTCCACAAGACGTCATCTATTTTACGCCACTGTAATAACTTCAATTGTATATATAAAAAGGGGGCTTAATGTCTAAACTCCCTACGCTCAAAATAAAATGAGATACGGAAAACAGCTACAAAGGCACAATAAATAATCACTTTACCACAGTAGTACGCTGTGAGAGTAAAATACTTCTGAGAAATATTTTAGATATTTTTATTGCGCTTTTTTCTTTACTGTTGTTTAAAAAACGCAATAACTTTCAATATAGTTAGTTTAATATGATAAGCAGAGTAAATGATAAGTTTTTTAGTAAAAATGTATGATATAAATTACAATAAATGGTAATAAATATATTTTTTTTAGTTTTGAGGTTTTGATCTCAAATATGTATACACATAGAGATGAATTTCAGAGCCGACAAATGCCTCTCACTTGTAGGGTTATCATACAAAGTTCGAAACTTTGATGCTACAGCATACTATACTCACAGGAAAAAATAACCTGTCTTGGCATTTTACTTATGAAGCAAAAGAACACTTATTGCGGTGAATGGTATCGGCTTACATAACAAGCTTAAATACTGTGATACGTCCACAATAACATATATGTATGTTGTAAACATAGTTGTGAATTACAAAATTGATTAGTGTTACCCTTCGTCTAGCCATTAGTAAACAGATTTTATAAACTAATTACTCTGTCAAAATGTACGCGGTAGAAAATGCAGGTTCAGTTCAATTAAAAACATTTTCATTATGTGATGTCAGTTACGAATTGATTTTTAAAAATTAAACTCTTTGATACTATGGACTTCAAAAACAAACTTTAATTAAATTATTGAAGTTATACTTCTATATGCGCCCTCGACGTTGGAAATTTGCACGGGAGTAAATCGGTGAAATTATTACATATGTAAGATATGAGTAAGAAAGAGACATAAGATATCCACAAGGAAAATAATTCCTGTAGCTGGCTGTATACCACGTATAACAAAAGAGGTTAGTCTTTGTATGTGGGTATATTTTATTTTATAAAAAACCCTTAAAAGGGCAACATTACAAGCACGAACGTTTTCGGAACAACTGTTCCATCATCAGGTTAAAATACCTAAAATAAGTAAAAACCATTTAATTACAGCAAACGTGGTTTAAAATTTTGACTAAGGTTAAAAACAATAAAATGGTTATACTTACAGGTTACCATGCCTGAGCCACCAAAATATTTGGGTAAAAACCCTTTAAAATGAAAAATGTTACCAAAGATTGTACATGATGTTGATAATATTATGTGATGTTTAATATTTTAATTAGATTTTACTTCAGGTAACATACACCCATGCTTAAGTGAGTTCCAGTGTCCGGAGAGTAAACCTCTTCAAACGGACTACGGTTGGCAACTGATTGATGAAATACCCATGAACGGTGTCAAAAACAAAATGTCAATGAACCATGAAACAGTGTTAGTTAAACATTATATTACTACAGCCAAAAGATTAAAAAACTTTGATGATGTTAAAATGATAACAGCAATCCAGGTGTTGGGATTTAAAAATTTTTCTATAATTATTTAATATTGGATATAAAAGATGTAAATTACTGGTGTTGTTGAAGGTCATGTTTAAGAGGATGACGTATGCATTAGGCAGCTTATGTTACTCTTTATCGTATGGAGTGTGGTCTAAAAGGTGTAATTTGTGAAGAATTAGCTGAAATATATGGAAATGTCCTTTTATGTTGCTTACATCTAGGACAAGGAAAAATAAATAGTATATATTTGTAGCTAATGTAAGACTTTTTATGTAGATGAAATTGTTTAATACTGCTAGTATCGTAAAAATTTTTTTAATATAAGTGAGTCCAATAGATTGAGAAAAAGTGATTGAAAATCTTCCGGCTGAAGGAATTAAAGTTATAATATATGTGATTAAATTTAAAAATTTTTGGAAAGACTGGGATCCTCAGAGACCTGGCAGGAATAAAAGTAAATGGAATGACTAAAGAATAAAGGAGAGTGGGTTAAAGGGAAATGAATGAGTTAATCAACAAAATTAGAGACATAAGATATCTTTTCTCTCTTTCTCTCTCGAGAATAAAAATGTTCCTTTTGTATATATATTTAATATTATATATATATATATATATATATATATATATATATATATATATATATAATATTATATATATAATATATATAATATATATATATATATATATATATATATATATATATATATATATATATATATTAATATTATTATTTATGTGATATGTTTTGTATTATTTATTAAATGTTCATAATTATTTTATTATTAGATTTCAAAATAATAATTACAATAAATCACCGTATGACCGAGAACTGTCAATTTTGAAATACGTTAGTGTCATGTCTAATTGGCAAATTTTTTACGTGTTTGGTTCATACGCTGGTATATGTGAATTCGAATCCCAATATGAATTTCCTTTTTTATTTTTGAAATATTTAAAAACCTCACGTTAATGTTATTAAATTTATGTAATATACGCAAAAATGCTAAATTTTAAAATAAAATGAAAATTTACAACATAATCCGAGTTGTTGGTTTTTTATTTTTATCGTCCACAAACATTTTTTGAAGTTATACTTTTATACGCCCGTTTGACGTTGGAAATTTGTACGGGAGTGAATCGGCAAAATCATTATATATGTAAGATATAGGTAAGAAAGAGACAGAAGATATATTTTTTCTCTCTTTCTCTCTCGAGAATAAAAATATTCGTTTTGTAAATATATTTAATATTTATTAATATTATTATTTTTTTATTAATATTATTATCATGATAAATTAAACATATGCGTAAGTAAGTTGTGTATATTGTCATTTTGTATATACTTATGAATATTGCATTTTAATTTGTATTGTATTATTATATTGAATTATGTTGCAGTGTATTGTATTGTATTTTTATATTAATAACAAAATAAACAATGAATTCTACTGCAGAGTATGTGTAAAAAAACTCCTTTTATACATATATGAAAATAAAAATATATATTTTCATTAAAATATTGATTCAATCCTTCATTTACTATACTCCTATTACAGGTCAAATGTTTATATATAGCAAACGATGCACCATATACCTATATAACGAATTATTTTTCTCTTTCTGCTCTCTCTTGCACCTATAGCATTACATATGAATGATTGTGCAGATTGACTCCCATATAAATTTGTAACGGAGAACGCGTGTATAGAAGTATAACTTCTACCGGCAGTACCACTGGACTGCCACACCCGGTTTTTTGTGAAATGCTTGAAGAAATTTATACATTTATAAATTTTTACTCCAAAATCCCCAAAATATTCTATTAAGTTATTATTATTTAAAAAATTCTGAACCTAGTTAAGAAAAAACAATAAATAATAAAAATACTAAAAAAATAAGGAAATAATTTCTTGTTTAACTAAATATAGTTATTAAAAGTTTTTAGGATTCAGAAAAGTAATTACAATGAATTACTATTATTAAACTATTAATTTAATTTTTATTCTTCAGAAAATTAGTTGTAACTTTTATTATTAAACTCCGTCATGGGCCATTAATGTGTGGATTGAGTACCTCACCAGCCGTCAATGCCTGTCCCAAGCCCGGATAAAGGAGGAGGGTAGTAGGGTTAGGTTATTAGTCTGCCATATATAAAAAATTAACAAATGCTCAGAGAACCATTGAACAACCTATAACTAGAGTGTGGACAGTTGTAACAAAAAACGCCTTAATATGGTAGATCAGAAAATAGAAAAGAAGTTATATGGACATAAAATAGATATCTGCGCCCTGGAGGAAACAAACAGAAGAGGTAAAAGACAAAGAATGAATAAAGAATATTTACTAATATAAATAATGAAGTTTAAAAACAAAAAAGAGCAAAGAAAGGTGTAGCAATATTGGTTAAAATCTAATATAAAGTCCGTCGAAAAACCGTAACAAAAACACTGTCGAACGAAATAAAAGATTAAGACTAATAGTAAATGCAAATCTGCAAACACCGATAAGTATTAAAAAAAAAATAAAGAAAAAAGTGTAGAAAAAAATAAATATGCTGAGACACACCAAGGACCTTATTTTCTATTTATACAAAACCTGGAAGGTAATATTAGGTAAGCTACATAAAATAGGTACTGCTCGTTTAATTTTAAATGTCGCTCCAGACATCAAAAATAATATTAACATGACAGTTGTAGTGAAAATAAGGTTAAGGTAGAGGTACACTCATTACCAAGCGCGAAAATTTGAGTCAATTCAAAAATATTAAAAGAAAAAAGATTATTATTAAATTATATTATTTTTATTAAATCTTGCCCAAGTACTGTCGCTCCTAGAGTATCTTCAGGGGCATTTCGTCAAATTAGGCTATCCAGAAATACATATATGGAATGTCATAAACATTAAAAGATACATTGACACAACACGACACAAGGACAAATAGTTTAAAAATTATTGAAAACGACGAAGCTACATATTGGGTGGCATCAGGAGATAAAATGGTTCCTAGTCTTAACGGTAATGATTATCATTGTGTCAGTAAGTGTTTTTGAAATTTTATATACAAGTTTTAAATTCAAAAAATATTAAAATAAACAATCATACAATTTATTTAAAATTTAAGTTGTCTTGTAGTTGTGAAATGGAACTAAGTAAACGAAGTGTAGCACTTTAAAAAGTTAAATAATAATCCAGATTTGAATTAAAAATAATTTGTGTCAACAAAATATAACTATTATTTAAACAAAAAATATCTCTGTAAACTTCTTCCTCTTTATAGTAGGTAAACTCAATAAAATTCTGGACTAATTACAATTTTCTTAAAAGAAAACACTTCAGAAACGTGCCTAATACCTGAAGAAACAAGAAGTTTTAAAAACAGTTTGTCTTGAAACTCTCCCTAAAAAGCCATCAGCCTTCGAGAATGGGCGACCTGAAGGCTAAAAGATAATGAAAAGTACTTAGGAAATACTTTAAAATCGTTTTAAATGCTTTTAGTTTTTAAACAAGCTTTTTAATTTATTTTGACTTTTTTAGAATAGGAAATTGGATTTTTTAATTTTTACACTGGCGTCCCTAATAATACTCAAGGTAAAACAAATTTTTTAAAGATTTTAATAGTATTTCAACATAAATAAATTCTGTTAAAAACTATGTAGTTAAGTTAGTTCTCTTAAGAATCCTATTCTGTTTTATTCAGAATTCATCTGTATGAATCTTGGTTGTGATCTGGGTACAAAAAACCACTGTTGATTACTGAACTTAAAAATTTATCTAATGGAATGCCATAAGGTTCTGCTACATAGTTATATTTATCTTCGATGTTTTTATGTATTCTTAATTAAATGTGCAAAAATTGGCCAAAAAAATAAATCTAAATTTTAACTTAATATCATATGAACGTTGTGAAACTTGCTGATGTAATCTTCAAGAGACTGTCGACTTTTTTCGTAACTACACAATAGTGGTATATCGATAGTGGATCGGACTGTCTACTCTCTTGCTTGTTTTTCTGTATCGATTATTTTAAAGTGAGCTATTTTAAATAAAAATAAATAAAACAAGCCGCAATATTTTCTAACCAGGAAAAATAAAATGTTAATAAGCAAAAAAAGAGTGAGTAAATAATTAAATAAAAGTAAATTTAAATTTCCAAGGAAAACTAATTGTGTTATGCCAAATAACCTAACCTAACACACATAAAATTAAACAAAAGTTATATATATTCGATTGCTAAGGGGTAAAATTGACCGACCATCGGCGTCGTTTTAAAATCCCATTCACGGATTTCACGATCGCCACTCTCACTACTTGGTCTTTGTCTGGGTATAAATCTAATATATTATATAAAATCCATTGAGATGGTGTTAAATTTTCATGTTTTATTACAACAGGCGTACCACTTTGAGGTGTAATTTTAGATTCTAATCTTTTTCCGCGTTGCCAAAGCTTGTGTAAATATTTGGTATGCCAATCTCATGAGATATCCTGATGAAGGCGATGGATCATGTCACCATAACAGTCGATTAAGCTATATATCATTATAATCTAGAACAAAAATTGCAGCTCCAGATTCTCTAGTCTAAAAATATCTGGGGTGAATGCCTGTATATCACTATTTAACAGAACTAAAGTGCGAGAATTTAATTGAAATTCATCTAACATAAGAATTATGTAGATTTCCTCATATTTAAGGAACTAATCGCCTATTACGCAAGCGAGGTAAGATTTTACAGTTTTAAAATATTATAATAATTAAAATGTGGAGGACATAATTAATATGCGAAGGACATAATTAAATTGCGGAGTATCGGCTTGTGAAGGATGCGACACCACCAGGACATCACAACCTGAGTAACTGATTAATTTATTTAAATTAGTTTGCGACTAGCACTTAAAAAGTGGTTTTTATACTTATCACACAAATGTAAAACCATAGCTCGGCTGTCAACAAACCTTTGTAGAGCGGCTAAGAAAATATCGGACGACAATTATAAAAGGTTTGGCGAATTCAACTTATGAGTGAGAAAATGGTTTAAATGACGAAGTTTGCGGCTTGTTCATAAGAAACGATTGATAAAACGTAGGCCCGAAAGATGATTAAAGAAACAATGAAATATCACAAACACACGATATAGATTTAGCGTTTATTTATATGTTGAATAAGCATAAGACAACGTTAATTCTAGTATACTATAACCAAATAACACAAATAGGTCTTCACGAATGTTTCTGTCAAAACATAATAAAATTATATACGACTGTACAAACATTATTATATATCGGTAAATGGTAACACAATTATTGATCCAAGGGTAGAGATGGATGGTTTATTTCAAAGAGGTTGTTATATAAAACCCGTTGTTATATTTATATTATATGTTATAAGAATTCTTATATTATAAGAATTATACAATTTTCAGGAAAACATTAAAATAGAAAATGCAGTTAAATCCATTAATAGAAGCCAAGCCTACTAAAACATGGAGTGAATTATGTAAACTAAATAGCTCTGATTCCAAAACTAAACTATGTATTTTTACAAGATTTACAAGAAAACAAAAAGAAACACCCAACCACATCTTAATAAACAATGTCTCCTACCCAGTGTAAAGTTGTAGCACATTGTAGCACATGTAAACAAATCATAATCAAATTGACAAAAAAGTGCGCCACCGAATTTTTTACAAGATCGAAAATTTTTAATTTATAAAAAATACGTTCTTAGTAGTTGTGTAGAAGAATGATTTATGAAAATGTCGGATTATAAGTATAGTTAAATAACTAACACGGGATAACCTAATATTATGATCTTTAGGTATAGAATATAACAGGATATAACATTGTAGAGAGGAATGTTATCTCCAGTTTTACGGATGCGCTGATCATCTAGAAATACTTACTTTTCAAAAGTTTTGGAAAATAAAACTAATTTTTGTTGCCAAAATGTGTCGCATGGGTATATTTTGCAAACACAAGTACAGCAAAATTCATTTCATAAGATAGGAAAGGATCTAAACATTTCTTTAAATGATTTTACGCGTTATTAGCAAAACAATGAATATATTAATAGTAAGGTCATTTCTTAAAGTGGTAACCGATAAATGATCTCAAATGATCTCTAAATGATCTCTTCCTAACGTCTCTGCAAACCTCCTACAGACTACACAAAAACACCTGATTCACTTCTCCAAAAACTCAGCTACTTATTTATGCCACAAGGACTACCTTTTGTCAACTTGATGCCGTAAAACTACTTTCACATATACTTCACAAAATGCCAACGGTAGATACAAGGACCTCTTTTAATCTACTTGTTATCTCCTTCTGCAAAACTATTGACTTCTTTTCACAATACCGTCTACAAATTTTAAATTAACTCCTTTTCTTTCCTCATTATTTCCTGCTAATTTAATAAATTCCTTCGGGTGACAAAAAATTCCTGCCTGATTTTTTGGTTTCAGTGGGTGCTTTCGTGAAAAACCGACTGTTGTTCTTCCATATTTCTTCTTTCATCGTTGTGTCTGTCTTCCTTATTTTCTTCTATTTGTGTATGATATACCTCTCTTCTATTTTCTTTTGGTCTGTCATATCCGTTCCGGTTTCCACGATATTCCTGTTCATTTCGTCTATTGTAATTTCTGTTTTCGGGATATGCGCGTGTGTTATTTCTGTTGTGATTTTCTCGATATCTGTCCTCATTCCATGGCCGATTTCTGAAATCATCATTTCCTCTTCTCTTTTCCCTATTTTTGTTTTCCGTCCTGGGAATAAATTCTCGTCTAGTGTAATCCCTCCTAAAATTTTGTCCTCTCTCTCTCTGTATTGCTGAGTTTCTCGGTCTGTAATTTTCTTGTGACCTTCTTGCTCTTCTTTCCTGCATCCTTGATGCCCTTATTTGTAAGAATTGGCATAAACTATCGATGTCTTTGTAGTTTTGTAGATTGATTTAATCTTCAATTGTGTCATCAAAGTATCTTGCAATCAACTCTACTAATTGCTCGGATGAATAATTGTATTGCAGATGTTTTGCGTTATTGTACATTCGCAATGCGTATGTTTTTTCTGATATACCCATCCTCTCATGGTATTTCCCATTTTGCAACTCTTTGTTTATCTGTAATTGCTCTGTCTTTCCCCAGAAAAAACTCATTCCCCAGAAAAAATTTATTTTCAAATTCTTGCCCATTTTCAAATTCCTCCACTTTGCTGTCAAACCATAGACTCGCCTAATCTTTGAGATGATTTTTGTACTATATACATTTTGTTTATAATGATATCTTAAAATTTTATTCCGATGGATCTTTTTATTTATTTTTCTTTGGTTGGGAAAGAAGAAGTATGACAAAATATATATATATATATATATATATATATATATATATATATATATATATATATATATATATATATATGTATATATGTATATATGTATATATGTATATATATATATATATATATATATCTATATATATTTATATATATATATATATATACATATATATATATATATATATATATATATATATATATATATATATATATGTATATATATATATATATATATAACGTAATTATTTCGACCAAAACACAATTAATAAGTTATTTCTTACATTGTTATTTTTTCCATTTTGAAATAACTTTTACTTGTTCCATCTTATTTATTGTTAACGAACGTGCTCAAAGATATTTTAAATTTTAACTTGCATTTTATTGGATGTACAATGTACATATTTATCAGCAATAATGTTATTTTAATGTTCAATTGTATTTATGTGTATAATCTTTTAATTTCTGCTAAGTATTGTAAATAAGTGTACGTCAGTGTTTTGAAATGTTTGTTTTTTACAGTTACTCCCGATGAAGGAAAAAACAAAGATTTTTATTTAATTTAGACCACATACCCGATATTTCCAACATACTTATATATATATATATATATATATATATATATATATATATATATATATATATATATATATATGATTGGTGTTTAAAGAAAATAATTTATAAGTTGTATACTAGATAATTTTAGATATAAAAAGTATTTGGTTATTTTAAGAAGTTATATACTAGAGAATTTAATAAAAATATATTTGTGTGAGGGCATTTTTAAGAAATTAGCATATAAAATGATGATGATGATGTTGTAGATATATTTAAGTGAGCCATGTGACTAGGCAACCAGATATACATACTCTGAAGTGACGTTTAAGAATAATTACGAATATAAAGTGGGGTTATAATGATAATATGTTGTTTAAAATGTGTAATTTATTAAATTAAAATGTTTAATTTATATAAGTTACTGATTTAAATGTATACTCTGATCTAAAAAGCCTAAATGCCAACAAAATTCTCGATAGATAAGTAAGGAATTCTCTAGATCACCGGAGATGGCTTTGTTTGCGAAATGGTTTGTTCCAGAAAATTCAGACATGTATTTAATAGAACAAATGGAACATGATTTCTTACCAGATGGTTCTGGAACATCCAAAAAGATATAAATACCCGGTGATTTGGATTCAAGTCAGTCAGAAAGTTCAAGTCAAGCAGTCAGAAAGTTTAGTAAGAAAGTCGATTCAGTTAGTTATGAGTTTTTTTAGTATGAAAATTAGTTAGAGGCAGTCAATCAGTTACAATTGTTCAATATAGTGAGTTAAATCAATATTAAGAAACAGTATAAAGAAAATAATATTGAAGATTAAAAATTATGTTATGTATAAATGATGATAATGGAAGAAGTATTAATTGAATATTAAAATTAAATGATATTTTGGTGATTGGATAGTGATATATTGAAAAGAAGAATAAAAATTAATGCTGTTGCTGGTTTGCTTAGTGGTTTATAAATGCTGTGAAGAAAAATATCTTAAATTGGTGGAAGCTGATAATTGGAAAAAGTAATTTCACAAAAACAGGGATAACCGAAGCTGAGAAGAAGACATTTGAGTGGTGATTATAATCTATATAGTGGAAAACAGTTCATTTAGGCATTCAGTGACAGAAAGGTACAAAATTTTGTTAATATAATTTAGTTAGTGTCATAACAATTTCAATTTTGAAGATATTTTGTTTATATTTTACATTGTCTATAGAATTTAATTAGTTTCATAAGAATTTCAATTTAAAGATAGTTTATTTTAAATTTACATTGGCTAGGTTAGATATATATGTGTGTTTCATAATAGATATAATAAAGATAATTTAAAAAAGTACTTACAAACTAATTCTTTGAGAACCGCGATAAAAACCCTATATTTTTAAAAAATACTCATTACTCATCATTCAAACAAACAATACATCACATCAATTTGGCGCCCAACGCGGTGGCTCTCTATTTAAAAGAATTAGTTTGGGAAGATAAGTGCTCTCATATAATTAAATTAATTATCAGTAGAAAGAAAAAATTATAGATTTTATTTTTAATTATATTTGAACATTTGAATATTGTACGGGGTAGAAACATGGACACTAAAAGCGCAAATAGTTAAAAAGATTGAAGCCTTTGAACTTTGGATATACCGGAGAATGTTGAGAATCCCATGGACTGCCAGGGTCACCAATGAGGAAGTGCTGAGAAGAATGGGTCGAGACAAAAAATTGTTGAGAACGATAAAAGTACGCAAGACTGCATACCTTGGACACATACTAAGAAATAATAAATATAGTCTTCTGCAGGTCATCATGCAGGGTAGAGTTGATGGCAAAAAGGGAATAGGTAGAAAGAGGAAGTCATGGCTGCGAAATATTCGAGACTGGACAAACATGACTGTAGACGAATTATTCCACGTTGCAAAAGATAGAGAAGCCTTTAAAAATGTGGTCGCCAACCTCCGTTAATGGGGACGGCATAGGAAGAAGAAGATATTTGAACAAGTAAAGTCTCAAAATGTCTCAAGGAAAGAAAGGTACAGGAAGCAAAAAGAATGAAGAAGATGTGGAAGTAGAAACACAACCTATACAAGAGGAGAGTTTAGTTCAAGTTCCACAAGATACTGCAGAAATGAATCCAGAAAGAGAGGAAAATGTCAATATGGCAGCTTTGATGTCATTAATGATGCAGGTGAACAAGACAATGGAAGAGAATTCAAAAGAAATCAAAGAAGACATGAGAAAAATAGAACAAAAAATGGAACAGAATTCAAAAGAAGTCAAAGAAGACATGAAAAAAATGGAACAGAAGTTGGAAGAGAATCATAGAAAATTAGAAAAGAAAATAGAAGATAATAATAATAAAATTGTAAAACAAATGGAAAAACAAATGGATAAAAAACTTGAAGCTGCAGAGAAAAAAGTAGCAAATGAAATAAAAAGTATACGGAATGACTACAAGAAAAGGATAGACAATGAGAGGACAGAAGTAAAGAGAATTATTCAAGATAATAAGATAGATATAGAACAGAAAATAGAGTTGCAGAAATGTAACTTAGAAATAAATATTAACGAAGACAGGAGAAACGCAGAAGAAAAATTAGAGGATATACAACAAAATATCCAAATAAATAGTAATCAAATAAGAAATGTGGAACAGAGAATAAATAATATTCCACAAATGAGAGACATAGGGAGACCTTACTTAAATTTAACAAATGAGACTGGGATTAAATTCTCTGGTAATATAAAAAATTTGCATCCTAGAGTATACATAAATAGTTTAAAACTTAAATTAAGATTTGTGAATAATACTAATGATATTAAAGATTATATTAGAGTGACATTAAATGACAATGCAGCAACTTGGTTTGCTAGTATTGAAAATGATTTAGATAATTTTCAAACATTTGAAAATAAATTTTTAAATTATTATTGGGGTGAACTAGAGCAAGCTAAGTTTAGAGAAATTCTATATTTTGGACAGTATAATCAAAATTTAAAATCAAATATGGTAGATTATGCATTGAAACTGATAACAGTTGCAAAATATTTAGAACCACCGCTTAGAGAGGATGAAACGGTCTTAAATGTATCTAGACATTTTGATGCTGATGTTGTGCAAACAGTAACTGTACAAAATATTCAAACAATAGAGAGTTTTATTAATTTTATTCAAAGAATACAAAGAGGTAATATGACAAGTAATAATAATAACAACAAAAAAAACAATAATAACTTTCAATATAATAAAAATGATAATCAGCAATATAGACAATCATATAACAATAATACTAGGTATGGTGATAGTTTACAAAATTTTAATAATAATAACAGTAATCAAAATAGACAGAACTTTAATAACAATACTAGTTATAATAGACAAAATTTTAATAATAATACTAATTATAATAGACAACATTTTAATAACAGTACTAATAATAATAGACAAGATTTTAACAATAGAAGAAATACAGAGCGATCTAACTATAACAGATAGGTAAATTGTGTTTGAAGGAATAGAAGCTGCGAAGACAGGGAACGAAGTAGTACAAGGCAGGAAAATGTGAGTAGAAGTCATAGTAGGGAAAGACATAGGACATCAGATCCAAGTGGTCAGATACAATCTGACAATTCTAATAATCAAAATTTTGTTCAGTAAACTTTCTGAATTACAAGTTAGGCCATTGCTATTATGAAAAACCTTCTGAATTTATTTCTCTAGATGAAGATAAAATTATTAAATCTATTAATTTAATTTATATAAATGCTTTGGCCAACAATAAAATGATTAAAATTATGATAGATACTGGTTCAGAAAGTACTTTAGTCTCGGAGAATTTTATTTTTAATACATTAAAACTATCAGATGTAATAAAGATTCCAAAAATTAAAATTGTTGGTGCAAATAATAAGAAGTTGTGTGAAATTGATAAACTAGCCAATTTTAAAATTAATATTCTTAATAAAGAAATTAATATGCAAGGATTTATTGTCAAGGATTTATGTGTTGATATATTAATGGGAAATGATGAATTGGAAAAGAAGAAAGTAAAGATAGACTTTGAAGAAAAAATGGTAACTTTGGAAGGGCAAATAATTAAATTTATGCAGAAAGATGAGGTGAAAGAAGGAATAAGAGTTGATAGGATATTATTAAAAGAAAATAATGATGTTTATGAAGAAGAAATGTATTTTGATGATAGGGAAATGTCCCAAAAGAATGTAAAAAATAATTATTGTAGTGAATATTTAAGGAATGGAAATTTTAAGCAGATGGATGCCTACGAGGTAGAGTGCGTAAAATTGGAAGCAAGGAATAATGAGTACATAATGAAGAATCATTTTATCTGTAAAGAAGAAGATGTGATAAAAGTTAATTGCCCTGAAGAATATAAATCAATAGTCGTTTCCATATTGCAGCAACACAAGGGACTTGTCAATAAAGAAAATAGAATTGCACAAAATTATATCCATAGTATAAAAGTTAAAGAAGAAAAAGATTTTAAAACAAAATCATACCCAATACCATATAAATACAGAGAAGAAGTAAACAGAACGATTAATAATATGTTAGAAGATGGAATCATTGAGAAGGCAGATACACGTTTCATAAACCCAATAGTAGTAGTACGTAAAAGATCAGGTGAAATCAGGTTATGTTTGGATGCAAGGAATATTAACAAGATCACTGAAAAGCAATTTGAAGCACCAATGAGTATAGATGGAATACTCGGAAGAATTACAGGAATGTCATTTTTCACTAAAATTGATTTAAAGCATAGCTTTTGGTTAATACCTCTAGAAAGAAAAAGTAGACAGTATACAGGATTTCAGATAGATGGAGTAGTATATCAATTCAAAGTAGTACCAATTGGACTTCAATCATCTTACAGTGCTCTATGTAGATGTCTTCATGATATTTTGGATCAATATGAACATTTTGTAATTCACTACATTGATGATATCTTAATTTTTTCTAAAACGGCTGAAGATCATGAGAAACACCTAAAAATTATAATAAATAGATTAGACAAAGTTGGACTAAAAATAAATCAAGAAAAATGTACATTTTTTCAAAAAGAAGTAATATATCTAGGTTATAAACTTAACACTAAGGGAATCGAAATGGATCCAAAACGGACACAAGTCATTCAGGAATATAAAACACCACACAATTTAAGAAATTTAAGAGGATTTATTGGAATAATTAATTATTATAAAAGGATGATACCAGATCTAAGTATAAAAGAAATTCCATTACTTGAACTACTGAGAAAAGGTGTAAAATGGAGATGGGATCAGAGAAGGGAACTAGCATTCCAAGAAATTAAAAACATTTTTCTGTTAAATTTAAAAATATATTATCCTGACTACACACAGCCATTCATATTAAGAACAGATGCATCCATAGAGAGATTATCAGGGGTATTATTACAAATACATGATGGGGTCGAATACCCAATACAATTCATTTCAAGAATTACAAAGCCACATGAAAAGGGTTACTCAGTTTCAGAATTAGAACTAGCAAGTATTATACATTGTGTCACAAAATTAAGATTTTATTTGTTGGGTAATGAATTTACAATAGAAACAGATCACCAAGCTTTAACATCTATATTAAATAACAAATATGGAAACAGTAGAATACATCGGTGGAGTCTAATATTGAGTGAATACTCCTTTGAAATCAAATACATTTCTGGAAAATCCAATATAGTGGCAGATGCTTAATCAAGGTTAAAAAATACATCACAAAAAGGGCAGCGAACAATAAAAATTGGATTAAATCAATTAGTAGAAAGTACAGGATTATATTCTAAAGAAGAAATTATAAGAGATCAGATCAATTTGAGTAAAAAACAAAAAGTCCTTAAGAAAGATGGAGTTTATTATAAAATAATAAATGGCATAAAAGTATATGTAATAACTAGAACTTTAGCAAGGAAAATATTGAAAAATTTACATAATAATTACATGCATATTGGTTCAAGAAAGCTATGGATGCTATTTAGGGACAATTATTATGCAAAGAATGACAGTATAGCAAAAGAAATTACTACCCAATGCCAAATATGTCAAATAAACAAAGAAAAGAATTTCAAAAACCAGAACACATATAGATCTAATGTTGTATATGAAAAACTAAATACAGTGTCCATGGATTTTATTTCAAATGTAGTTCCAAGTCCAACAGGAAAAAAGCATATACTAGTGATAGTTGATTTATATACAAAATTTATTAAACTATATCCCTGCTCAAGAACAAATGTTAAAACATTGAAATTATAGATTAATCAATTTTTCGAAGAAATAGGACCATTTAGAAATTGCATAATAGATAATGCTACATATTTTAACAACCAAAAATTTCGAGCATTTTGTGAGAAAAAGGGAATCAACATTCATTTTACAAGTATCAGACATCCTCAGGCAAATCCTGCAGAAAGATATATTAAAGAAGTTATAAAATATTTAAGAATAGTATGCCAAGATCAACATGAAATGTGGCAGCAACATATACCACAAGTAAAATATTTTTTAAATAATACACATAATTTAAATACAGAGGAAGTACCAGAATATTTAATGTTTGGCCATATAGGAAACAGAAAGTGGATTAGTGAATATAATCAGGATATGTTAGAACAAGTAATGCAGAAAGTGAATAACCGAATTAGGAGGAAAGCTGAAAAATATATCAGAAGACAAAACCGAAAAATAAAAAAATCAATCACATTTCAAAAGGGAGATAAAGTGTTAATTCGTTTACTTAGAAAAAGTAATGTTAAAGAAAATCGTTGTAAGAAATTACAACCAATGTTTGAAGGTCCATACAGAATTGAAAATCAGAATGGACTAAATAGTTATGTGTTAATAGATGCAGAGAACAGACTACGAGGCATGTTCCATATCAACGACATTTTTAAGTATTATGAAGAGAATGAATAATGTTTTCTATACTTTTAACATTAATAATAACAACTGTTACTGATATATCCATTTTATTCAATAGACTTGATTTGTTAAATAAATGGTAGATTTCATTATTGTGAATCAATTTGACATCATACTTGTAGTCTTGTACATATGGAAATTATTTTGTACCCTAAAAATCATAACTTGGGGTAAGATACAAAATTAATTTTATAAATGTCTTTCTAATATAATAAAGTGTAAAACTTACCAATTTATATGGATGAAAGCCTTTTGAATGGAAATAATTCCTAGATTTGTATCCTAACATCCATGGTAAAATGTAGTAAACACAAAAATATAAACACAAAAACTTCCATTTGACATGACAGTTTGACATAGACAGTGAACAGGGATGTATCTAATAGAACACATTTTAAATAAAAAAAAAATTGAATTATTAATTTACTAAGGTATGTAGATAAGAAAATTAATATTTAAAAAAATAATAAGTAAATTATTTATTTTAAATATTATTTTGGGGTATTGATATGATTGGTGTTTAAAGAAAATAATTTATAAGTTATATACTAGATAATTTTAGATATAACAAGTATTTGGTTATTTTAAGAAGGTATATACTAGAGAATTTAATAAAAATATATTTATGTGCGGGCATTTTTAAGAAATTAGCATATAAAAAGTATTTTTTTAGTAATTATGATGTTGTAGATATATTTAGGTGAGCCATGTGACTAGGAAACCAGATATACATACTCTGAAGTGACGTTTAAGAATAATTACGAATATAAAGTGGGGTTATAATGATAATATGTTGTTTAAAATGTGTAATTTATTAAATTAAAATGTTTAATTTATATAAGTTACTGATTTAAATGTATACTCTGATCTGAAAAGCCTAAATGCCAACAAAATTCTCGATAGATAAGTAAGTAATTCTCTAGATCACCGGAGATGGCTTTGTTTGCGAAATGGTTTGTTCCAGAAAATTCAGACATGTATTTAATAGAACAAATGGAACATGATTTCTTACCAGATGGTTCTGGAACATCCAAAAAGATATAAATACCCGGTGATTTGGATTCAAGTCAGTCAGAAAGTTTAAGTCAAGCAGTCAGAAAGTTTAGTAAGAAAGCCGATTCAGTTAGTTATGAGTTTTTTTAGTATGAAAATTAGTTAGAGGCAGTCAATCAGTTACAATTGTTCAATATGGTGAGTTAAATCAATATTAAGAAACAGTATAAAGAAAATAATATTGAAGATTAAAAATTATGTTATATATAAATGATGATAATGGAAGAAGTATTAACTGAATATTAAAATTAAATGATATTTTGGTGATTGGATATTGATATATTGAAAAGAAGAATAAAAATAAATGCTGTTGCTGGTTTGCTTGGTGGTTTATATATGCTGTGAAGAAAAATATCTTAAATTGGTGGAAGCTGATAAGTGGAAAAAGTAATTTTACAAAAACGGGGATAAACGAAGCTGAGAAGAAGACATTTGAGTGGTGATTATAATCTATATAGTGGAAAACAGTTCATTTAGGCATTCAGTGACAGAAAGGTACAAAATTTTGTTAATATAATTTAGTTAGTGTCATAACAATTTCAATTTTGAAGATATTTTGTTTAAATTTTACATTGTCTATAGAATTTAATTAGTTTCATAAGAATTTCAATTTAAAGATAGTTTATTTTAAATTTACATTGGCTAGGTTAGATATATATGTGTGTTTCATAATAGATATAATAAAGATAATTTAAAAAAGTACTTACAAACTAATTCTTTGAGAACCGCGATAAAAACCCTATATTATTAAAAAATACTCATTGCTCATCATTCAAACAAACAATACATCACATCAATATATTGTTATATTTCTTCTTTCCCAACCAAAGAAAAATAAATAAAAAAAATCCATCGAAATAAAATTTTAAGATATCAATATAAATAAATTGTATATGGTAATTTAAAAAAAGATTTAGTGTAGATAAGAATAGAAATTTGTTTGGCAAACGACTTTTTTCCGTTTCAAACAAAATTATCAAAAAACCTTTGTTTAGAATTAGAAGACATTTTACCTGTAAGTTAATCTTTTCATTGTTTGTATAATCGAGTATTAAATGACCATATTCTAATCTTTTGAAATATGTATAAATTGTGTATTGACAAAACCAATTTTAAAATAAGCTATTTAGTTTTTCTCTGAAACCGAAATTAGGCTTTTCAAAATCATGGTAAACACAGTTTAAGCTTTTGATTGGACGGTCGTTTTTAAATGGGAATTTGTGAGCCGATCATGAGAACCGGAGACGTCAGTGATAATTTGTGATCGAAAAACAGTCGTTTGTCTCAAGATAGGGTGTGGTTCGTGAGTTGGATACCGGCATTGTGGAAAGAATTGAATAGTTTTGCAGAAGGAGATAGCAAGTAGATTGAAAGAGGTCCTTGTATCTACCGTTGGCATTTTGTGAAGATTTGTGAAAGTAGTTTTACGGCATGAAGTTGACAAAAGGAGGTCCTTGTGTCATTAATAAGTAGTTGAGTTTTTGGAGAAGTGCATCAGGTGTTTTTGGTTAGTGCAGCTGGTTTGCAGAGACGTTAGGAACGAGCCTAGGTGCCAAAAAGAAGAGATCACATCGTTGAGAAGACTGGATTTTTCTGGGTATGTTCCAACATACAACTCAATAAGAAAATAAGCTGTAAGTGTTTGTACAATTGAATTTTATATCTGTGAAGGATCGGTTTGACATAATGGTCATTAGCATTCAAATTTAAGAACTGAGGTTTTGTTAGGCTAATCAAAAGTTTAAAGTTTTGTTGTTTTCTTGTTTCAAGTAAAGAAAAATTTAAGTAAAATTGATTTTCACTTAATATAAATGTATGTAGATTTAAAATCTTATTATTATAAAAATTTGATTTATTTCCTTGTATGCTGATTGACAAGATAACGACAGAATTTGATAATTGTTTTATTCGTTCATATAAAATAAAGAAACGTAAATTTTTGTAATATAATATTTTTTTTTATTCTTATTCTTTTTCTCTATCCCGATTTTGAAGAATTTGAAAATAAATTTCTGAGTTTTTTCTGGGGAAAGACAGAGCAATTACAGATAAACAAGGAATTGCAAAATGAGAAATACCATGAGAGGATGGGTATATCAGAAAAAACATATGCATTGCAAATGTACAATAACGCAAAACATCTGCAATACAATTATTCATCCGAAAAATTAGTAGAGTTGATTGCAAGACACTTTGATGACACAATTGAAGATCAAATCAATCTACAAAACTACAAAGACATCGATAGTTTATACCAATTCCTACAAATAAGGGCATCACGGATACAGGAAAAAAGAGCAAGAAGGTCACAAGAAAATTACAGACACCGAGAAACTCAGGAATACAGAGAGAGAGGACAAAATTTTAGGGGGGATTATACTAGACGAGAATTTATTCCCAGAAGGGAAAACAGAAGAGGAAATGATGATTTCAGAAATCGGCTATGGAATGAGGACAGATATCGAGAAAATCACAACAGAAATAACACACGCGCATATCCCGAAAACAGAAATTGCAATAGACGAAATGAACAGGAATATCGTGGAAACCGGAACGGATATGACAGACCAAAAGAAAACAGAAGAGAGGTAAATCATACACAAATAGAGGAAAATGAGAATGAAAGACACAGCGATGAAAGAAGAAATACGGAAGAACAACAGACAGTTTTTCACGAAAGCACCCACTAAAACCAAAAAACCAGGCAGGAATTTTTTGTCACCCGAAGGAATTCAGTAAATTAGCAGGAAATAATGAGGAAAGAAGAGGAGTTAATTCAAAATTTGTAGATGGTTTCATAAAAAATAGACCAATCAAAATTTTGATAGACACCGGTTCAGAAATAACATTGGTAAACAGAAAATTAATAGAAGCAGTGAGTTTGACAAATTTAATTTACAAAATACCAAGGGTAAATTTGGTGGGTGCAAATAAACGGACATTGGCAACGATAAATGAAGGAATACGAGTGAGGGTACGATTGGATGAGAAAATGTATGCACTACAATGTGTAATAATGCCAAACATGTCGCATGGCATGATTGTAGGAGTGGACGAACTGGCAGAAAAACATGTAGTCATAGATTTCAAAAATAATACGATGAAACTAACAGAAGAAAAAGAAGGAGAACAGGAAAATGAACATGGGAAAAAGAAAATTGATAATTCGGAAAAAGAACAAACAGTGGAAATGAATTTGGCAACAAAGCAAGGACAAAGAGGAAAAGGAAGAAAACTTAAGAAAAGGATAAAGGAAGTCAATACCGGAGATTCCTTAAAAGAAGAAATGAGACCCGAAGAAGAAGAAGAAATAGTGTCAACAAAGGAAAATGAAAAGGATATGATTGAAACAGTGGTATTTAAGAAAGAGATTGATGAAAAAGAGGAGGAAAAATGTGCGATAAATATGTGTCAAGAATCTGAGGAAAAAGAAAGAAAATTGATATGTGGAGAAGAAAAAGAAAATGGGGTGCGTCTGATGTTAAAAGAACACGAAACTTTAATAAATGAGGAAAACAGAGTGGCAAAAAAGTACGAATATTCTTTTGAGGTAAAAAACTTGGGAAACTTTCGATCGAAGACTTACCCGATCCCATATAAATATCGACAACAGGTGAAAGAAGAAATTAATAAAATGTTGGAAGATCAAATAATTGAACAATGTGATTCACCGTATATTAATCCAATTGTAATAGTAAAAAAAAGCAGTGGAGAATTAAGACTATGTTTAGATGCCAGAAATATCAATTAGCACACGGTATCACAATATGAATCACCTCTAAACATCGAGGCCATATTTGGAAGAATTACAGGATCACACATATTCTCTAAAATTGATTTAAAGCATAGTTTTTGGTTGATACCTTTAGCTGAAAAATGTAGAAACTATACCGCGTTCTCAATTGATGGTATTGTATACAGGTTCAAGGTAGTGCCGTTTGGTTTACAAAGCGCTTGTGCAGCATTGGTACGGGCTCTACATTCTATTTTAAATCGATACGAAGATTTCATAGTCCATTACATCGATGATTTGTTGATTTTTTCACGAGATATACAGAGCCATATGAAACATATAAAGATAATTCTGGAAGAATTGGACAGAGGGGGATTAAAATTAAACATCGAAAAATGTCAATTTTTCCAAAAGGAAGTAATTTATCTAGGTTTTCAATTGGACACTACAACAGTTAGCTTAGCCGAAGACCAAGTCAAGCTCATTGATGAATATCCAAGACCAACGAATTTGAAAACATTGAGAGGTTTTCTTGGCACGATCAATTATTTTAAAAAACTAATTCCCGATTTAAGCGAAAAGGAAATTCCTCTAATAAAATTGCTGAAGAAAGGGATAAAATGGAATTGGAAAGAAGAACAGGAGAAGGCTTTTCAAATATTAAAACAAGAATTTGCAAAAGGAACAAAAATATACCACCCCAACTATTATCTACCATTCATACTCCGAACTGATGCGTCAACACAAAAGTTTGCTGGAGTTTTGTTACAGATACAAAACGACCAAGAAGTGCCAATATGTTTTATATCTCGGGTGACCAAAACTCACGAAAGAAAATATAGTGACAGAATTGGAATTTGCCAGTGTACTATTGTGTGTAAACAAATTAAGATATTACTTATTGGGAGCTAAATTCACAATCGAGACGGATCATGCCGCTTTGGTTCACATCATGAAGAACCGATTGGTGAATAATCGGATACATAAAGGCATTCTATTACTACAGGAGTACGTTTTTGAATTCCGGTATATCAAAGGAAAAGACAATATTATAGCCGACGCGCTAACACGGGATGAAGACACAGGAAAAAAGGAAGCAATTACGTTACACGTGGGACTAAATATCTTGACACAAGAAGAAGGTGTATTCTCATTAAATAAAATAAGAAGAGACCAAGGAGAATTGGAGGAAAGAGAAAAAAGAAGAGCGGAAATAGAAAACTACATATATTTCAAGAGAATAGACGGAAGGAAACTATATTTGGTGACACAAACATTGGCAGAGAAGATTGTAAAAAATTTACACGAAGACAATGGACATATCGGTAGCAGAAAAGTCTGGCTGGTTTTTCGAGAAAATTATATTTGCCGACAAGATTACCGCATCGCAAAAGAAATTACACAAAAGTGCCAGATCTGTCAAAAATATAAAATTAGAAATTTCAAAAATGAAAACGTTACAAAAAATATGATATCCCGGAACAAATTAGATATTGTAGCAATAGATATGTTAAGCGATCTAATTATGACGACGAAGAGGAATAAACATGTTTTAGTCATGGTAGATGTGTTTTCCAAATATGTAAAATTATACAGTTGCCGTACCACGAAAGGGGAAGAAATAATGAGAAAAATAGACAATTTTATAGCCACCGTAGGAACACCAAGAAGGATTCTTCTAGACAATGCAACATATTTTAGAAATGATCGTTTCAAGGGACAACTTCGAGAACGGGGAATAGAGACAAATTTTGTTAGCATCAGACATCCACAGAGTAATCCTTCGGAACGGTTTATACAGGAAGTGACGAAGTTTCTACGGATTACAACAGAGGGTCAACATCGACGATGGGATAGGAAAGTCGCCGAAGTAGAAACGTATCTAAATACCATCCCGATCACCGTAACAAAAGAGATCCCAGAATATATAATGAAGGGTATAATGCCACTAAGGCCATGGGAAGATAGAGAACAAAAGGAATACACACAGATAATGGAAAATGTGCAGAGGAGATTGCGGAGAGCAACCGAAAAATATATCCAGAGGCAAGACCGAAATAGGAAAAGAAGACCAGTTACTTTCACAAAAGGTGAGAAGGTTATGGTGAGAGCATTGCGCTTGTCCAACATACCTAGCAACGTGTGCGGAAAGTTAATGCCTGTTATGCCTGATATTTATTTATGAGAGATGTAGGGTAAGAATTGTCAGATAGTATATTTCTGAGTAACAAAAGAGAATCCCTTTTGTTATCAGGATGTGTTAACCTATGTAGCCTACAGCTGAGTGCTTTTATAAGATTTATTTTGTATTTGAACGGATGGCAAGAATGATAGTTAAGAAACTTATTACTAGCCATAGGTTTCCTGTACCAACTTGGTATATACCTTTTTTCAACAAGTTTTGGGTCTCCTATTGATGATTTACCTGATGGTGATCAACTAAGAATGATTTCTAATAATATTATGAACAACAGTACTCTACTTTCTCCTAACATTGCAACTTCCACCACCCATTACTCTTCACTACCCTATTTCCCATATGTTACTGAAAAGCTTATTAAATTGTACAAACAGAACAATATCCCGGTTAAGATTGCTATCAATAATGCTAAGACTGTCAGGAACTTGTTTTCTAAAATTAAAACACCTCTTTCCTTTTTGGAACAAGTGAATGTAGTATATCACATACCCTGTTCTGAATGTGATGCATGTTATATTGGTCAGACTGGCCGTTCCCTTAAAGGACGCCTTACTTCACATTGTAGTGACATTAAACTTTCTAAACATACTTGTGCCCTTGCAGAACATGCAATCAACACCAAACATACTGTGAATTTTGATGATGTTAGAATTCTCTGTAGAGAATGTAACCTTAATAAGAGACAATTTATGGAGATGTGTCATATTTTGAAACAACCTAATGCATTAAATAAGAGAACTGATATCAGCAACTTAAGCCAAATTTACCATGCACTAATACTACAAAATTGATTCTTCCTTATTCTACTTTTAATTATTGGTTTCTTCTTCAACTTCTTTTATTATATCATAACATTTATGTTGACATCTATAAAACTTTTCCTTCAATCTCACCAGCTGATTGTCATATCTGACAGTCGAGCTTTCAAATACTTCATTTTTATGATATGATCATAACAGTCAAGAACCCTAGCCGTGCCGTTGTTAATATAACAATTCAAAATTGACAATTATATTTTTTGATAGCGTTCTGTGTTTCTGTGTTTTTGCTGATATATTTAGTATATTAATTTTTTGATGTTTCTTTGCAACAATAACATTTTAATGCTACAGATCTTTTAAAGGTAAGATCATTTACTTAATTGTTTTTTCATATTAGATGTATCGCTAATAACACTCTTTTAGATGAACTGATTATGCTTATTGAACAATAGGCGAAACGTCTTCAATAAATAGATAAAGTAGCACAACTCTTGTCTTTTTTATCTCCAAATTGACCGAAAACATCCCATTCACTTACGAGTGCACATTTTTTTATATTAAATTAAACGGTCATATACCTTAAAAAAGATGTCTTCATATACATATATATATATATATATATATATATATATATATATATATATATATATATATAAATATATCTATATATACATATAGTGGGGAGAGGGGGCACAGTGATAGACGGGGTACAATGTTAAATTCCCCGCCATCTTTTAAAACTTGAACATAAAACCGAACCGTCGTCGTAGTTTTAGTTACTCTCCGTTATTTCTTGACAGTAGGTGTGTTTAGTGTATTTACCAAAGTAAGTAAATGATACGTATTAAAAACTGTTTTAATTCTTAGTAAATAAATATTACATTTGATGTATTGATATGTATTACTATAAATGCGCCTTGTAGCTGCACACTCGTGGGACTAACATAACCCTTAAAATTTGTGATCCGGCAAAAATATTATTTACAAGTATGTAGTAGTAGTAGTAGTAGTTGTAATAGTACTAGTAAATATAAAAACGTCGTTCGGGTACAGAGTTACAACTTATGAAGGGGTACGGTGTCACACTACTTCGGCGTGGGAAACAGTGTGATATTTTATATTTTTGTTAGGAAAACAATGAAAATATGCATGATGTACAATAATAATTTTGTTCTGAAGCTATTTATTTGTGGCATTTTATGCAAATTATTATTTTAATGAGAAATGAGCCCCATTTATTTTAATAATAAAATAAATTTTATTTTTAACCTAAATTTTGGCCTATTTTTGAAAAGATAGTCTCATTTACCCATGATACAATGAAATCGGCCGTTCTTATGTAGTTAATAATGGATAGTCAGTAAGAGCAGCAGCCATTCAAGCTAATGTAATTCATATGACTCTAAAATGATATGTTGATAAATTCAAAGCTTTGTCTGAAGAATAGCGAGTAAATTTCAGATTTACCCCAAACTATGAAATAAATCAAGTTTTATCGAAAGAGATAGAAGATCAACTAAGAGAGTATATCATTATCCTGTAAAATGCACCATGGCTTAATCAGAAAAAATGAAATGCAGTATGCATATGAATTGGCTGTGCAAAACAATCTTAAGTTTCCAAATTCACGGCACGAAAATAAACACGCTGGAGTAGACTAGTTGTATGAATATATGAAACGATACTCCCAGCTATCCATAAGGAAACCTGAAACGACTAGTCTGAGTCGTGCAACCAGTTTTAACAAAACACATAATAACGAATTTTTTGACAATTTGGTTAGCGCTTTTAATAAATTTCCTAATAGTCAAAGTCCAGAAAATATCTATAATTTGGATGAGACAGAACTTATCACTCTTCACAATCCTCCAAATGTTGTAGGTCAAAAAGGCTTTAAACAAGTTGGACAAGTAACTTCAGGTAAAATAGGAGTATTGGTTACGGCATGCTGTTTTATTAATGCATTAGTTAATTATGTACCGCCCTTCCTTGTATTTCCCAGAGTTTATTTTAAGGACAAAATGTTGAAGGGAGCACCTCCTGGATCTGCAGGAGCAGCAGTAAAAACAGGTTATGTCAACCGAGAAGTCTTTATCGACATATTAAGACATCTCCATCATTTTACAAAATTGTCTTCAGAATCTCCTATACTGCTAATTATGGATAACCATGAGTCACACATTGCAATTCTTCATTTAAATTTTGTAAGGTTAACGGAATTACACTTTTAACTTTACCGCCACATCTTCTTCTTTAGGTGCCGTCTTCTTGGCGAAGGTTGGCGATGACCTCTGCAAAGTCTTCCCTATTTTGGGCTTTCCTTATTAATCTTTGAAAGTCTAATCCTGTCAAATGTTTGATGTTGCGCAGCCAGGTCATTTGTCGTCTACCCGAGCCGCGTCTGCCTTCTATTTTCCCTTCTATAATAAGCTGAAGGAAGTTCGTACCTGTCGTGTCTAAATATGTGTCCAAGATAAGACGTTTTACGCTTCTTGACAATTTCTGTGAGTTCACGTTCTCTATTCATACGCCTTAAAACTTCTTCATTTCTAACGCGGTCGATCCATGGAATTTTTAGCATACGACGAAATACCCACATCTCAAAGCTCTCTAAACGTCGTAACGAGCTGACTGTTAACGTCCAAGCTTCCACGCCGTGTAATAGTACACTATATACATAACACTTTATCATGCGGTATCGTAGGGACAAATCAAGATTACGGGTAGTGAGTAATTGTCGCATCTTAAAGAAGGTGTTTCTTGCCTGTTCTATTCTACATTTAACCCCTTATTCTTGGTCTAAGGTTTCATGTATCCAACAGCCTAGATACTTAAAGTTTTTCACTTGTTCAACTAGATTGTTGTTGACTAGTATGTTTATAACTGGTGTGTTTTTTTGAAATTACCATTGTTTTGGTTTTTTTACATTCACCTTAAGGCCATATAGTTCTCCTTCTCGCACTACTTGGTTAACAGAATTTGTAGTTCTTCTCCACATACAAGCGGAAAACTTCAACCTTTAGACAAAGCCTTATATAAGTCATTAAAAATTCATTTTAATAAAGCCTGCAATGATTGGATGATAACTTATCCTGTAAAAACAATCACTATCTATAAAATTGATGAACTCTTGGGTAAAGCATATTTACTTGAGTTTATTTCAAACAACATTATCAGTGGATTTAAGTCAACTGGAATTTGACCATTGAATCGGTAGATCTTCTCTGAAGACGATTTTATAGCATCTGCAGTAACTGATCGACCGCTTCCTCTTACATAAACACCTGATATGGCACCACAGCTAGTCAATAACGAAATTGCTGAGATAAAAACATAGCAACTACTGGAGATAACGCATGTGGCAACTGCATCTCAGCTGCCTTTGTACTCGGCGTTGTCCTTAGAAGTTCCGGTAACTTCATCATGGTTGTCATTGCTAGTCTCTCCAGAATAAGTTCGCTCTTTTTCTTAAGCAGAAGCTAGAAAAGAAGGAAGACGAAAGAACAGAAAACGTAAAAGTCAAATATTAACAAATACACCTATTAAAGACGCACTAATTGCTGATCTAAAAGTAAGACACGAGAAGAACGCAACTAGAAAATGCGGTGAAATAAACACGTCAAAAAAATGTAGTAGAACAAAAATGTCTGTCTCACATAAAAAGATTTAGAAACAGACATCAGCGTCAGAAGATTAAGAGTCGCCTAATAAAGATGAAAATGACAGAAAGCGAAAATAAGTTGTCAAAAGAAACGTTTTTCAATAAAATACACTTAAACTTCAAGATATAGAAGATTCTTCTGACTTCTAGAAATCAGAAGAAACTTTCTCTTGTGCTGATACTAAAACAAGTATGGGATCGTTTATAAAAAATAAAGAAGAGATATCCCAAATGGTTTATGACGAGAATATAAAAATAAATGTTGACTATTATGTTCTTATTAAAGAAGGTGTTTCAAGAGGTATAGAAAAAATGTCTATAGGACATATTATTGGCAAAACTGAAACTACGGTGAAAATTACTTATATCCGTCGTTTATTTCCTCCAATGAAAACTACATATTTAACGTCTCCCAACTCCCAAACCTTTAGGTCAGACAGCGCGCAGAAATGCTGGTTTTTCTCGTAGATTTTTAAAATTATTCTAATGTATTAAAATAAATCTTATATCGTTTGTATGTAAAGTTACGTCAAATAAATGGTATTTAAAATAAATTAGTAGATATACTACCTGTGTCTGAGCTTATCCCCTAAATCGCAACCTCTAAAATCGCAACCCCCTGTCGTAACTGCCAAACGGCTTAACGTAGGATGATGTACGAGGGCTCGTTGGAAAGGGGATTAAAAATGGGGTTGAATGAAATATGTACCGTGCACATCGGAGCATGCCAAAAGGTCATTACGTCATATCTTTGTTTCTATTGGTTCGATCGGGGCGTACGAGGGGTCGTTGGAACGGGGAGAAGGCGGGGAGACAAAAAACAAAGATGGCAGCGTTGCCAAATGGGCACTAAAACGTATCTTCGTTGCTTTTTGCCTGATTTTGACGTATAAGGATTAAATGAAAGCGTTGGTGACACACACACAAAAGCCATGTCAACGCTCGAACATTCTTCTTCTTCTTTTCCGTACAGTGCCTAAGAGAACGTCGACGTAGGACGTGACATTCGACACAGAACGTAAAATGTCGCGTGACATTCGACGCTGGACGTGACATTCGACGGTGAACGTGAAATTTCGCGTGAATAAGGTGATATTCGACGCAGGACGTGACAGTTATGTGTCAGGCAGGACGTTGCTTGACATATAAAACGTGACATTCTACGTAGAACATATTCAGTAGTAATGCGTAGGAGAAATAAACATATCTTTTATTAAAATATCTTTTATTATTGAGTAACATATAGATAGAAGTTATATACAACACTGAAACTTTATTTAGACAACACTGTTTATTTATATTACATTAGTACCAAAAGCACTTCTTTATAATCTTTCTCCATCTTTAGTAAGCGATTAGGATATGCCAGCCAAAATCGTCCCATTTTCACAAAACCTAGTAGTTCAAGTAGCGTTTTACTCAGGTAACCTCTATTCAAATATCGGATAAGTGTATTTCGTCGATCAGTATTTTTAATTATTTGATGTAATTTAATTTGAACGTCGTCTGTTAATGCCTCAATTTGCGTTTTTATGTGTAAAAGTCGTTCTTCTCTAAGTTTTTGTTCTGCTTCCAATCTCCTTTGATCTTCATTTCGCAGGTTTGTCCATTGTTCTTTACATGTTTCACATAATATGTACCTAGTCCTAGTATCGATCCAATCGTTCATTTCGAATATTTCTATACAACCGCAAGGTTTTATAGTTTCACTTATTGTCTCATAAGTCATTATGTCTCATAACCAGAGGAATAAATGTAAGAAACGTCTGAAGAGGTATCCGAAACGTTTAAGAAAAGAACTAGCATACTCCAGAGTGCTATTCTCTGCTCACACAGATACAGAGAGCAACAATAAGGCATGTAAACAGACCAGCACCTTGATTTATACTAATATTCAAAAATTTATACTATAGTTATTTATACAAAATTCAAAAACGGAATAATACAGAAATATTGACTCGCATGGTTAAAAACACGTAAACAAGTTTAATAACAAATTTTATTTTAATCATTGGAAAAACAAGTACACCGGAAAGAAAATTGCAGTTGCTACATTTTGTAAAATATATGATGATAGCGGTAACCACATTCGCAAGTTTCTAAATTGATAACAACGATCCTCTTACCGCAATATCTACTTTATTGTATAACATAAAAATTATTTGAAGAAATAAAAACAAATATAAAAAATTATTATCATTTTAGAACACAACGCGTCGCTTATCTTTGAAACAGATCAGTTGTTGGTACCATAGGCGCATTGGGTTGGCGCAACTTGGGCTCGCGTGGAGCGATATGCAGTTCGGTTCTTTAAAAGGCCTAGTAGCACATACGTTGTAACAGTGTGCATCTCAAACTTACTACAGCAATTTGGCAGTCTTCAGTACGTTGTGCAGTGAAAAAATATATTTGATAAAGGTAAGCGTTGTTCTCTTTTTATATATTTATGTATTTATTATGCTCTTTATTTCAATGTGTATACTTTTAAATAATTTACGACTGCTAGTTTGATAAAAATTGTGTATTTCGATTTCATATAGTATTTTATTGTTAAAAATTGTTACTTGCTGTATGTATTCTGCCCATTCTATCGTATTTGTTTTTTTTATATAAGAAGTGTTCTCGTCTTTTCGTATTTCGATTACTTCTAGTATATGCTTCTTCTCTCTCTCTTCCCAAATATGTGATGCATCTCCCCCATGTACGTTAAATAGAGAAAAACTATAGTTGTTCTTATTATTTTAGATGGATCTATCTAGACTAAACGCATCCTCGTCTATTGCAGAGAGAAAACTGACAATAAAACTAAACGAGTTGCCACTTAATAAGCCACAGAAAATACTATCGGCAAAGATAGTGAAAAGTAAATTTGGTCAAGCTGTTTTGCTGGAGCTAGTAGAGAGGATCACGTTTCTGCCAGAGCGAGTGACAGAAGTCTACAGCCCATATTTGGAGTACTTTTCCAATCAAAAATACTCGATAATATACGAGGGAACGGTTGCAGCCGAAAAACATCCAGGCCAGTCATTTAGAATAGTAGAAAACTAGATTGAAGAGATGAGTGATCTTTTCTTATTTTTCTTTTTGCGAGTAGCCATGCATAAACAAATAATTAAACAGTCTGATGATTTGATGCACAATATTAAAAAGCTTCGTAAAATAATTTTTGATAAATTTACTGAAAGGGATCGTAAAGTTTGGACAAGACGGTTAAATAGTCAAATTTGGAGATGTAATAAAGTAATTAAAAACAATAAACTACCCATTGGAACAGTTAGAAAATTGCAAACTTACATAGGACATTTTAAGCATTTTAGGAAATTATTTTAAATTTCAATAATAAGTACGTTGGGTTGGGGCTTAGTTCAAAATTACCCAATAGAGTTAAATGGGAAAATGTCATTTCGTGTTTTGCTAGTCGAATTAAAACTGGAGTTATAGTTAATTTATGGCATAAGGACTTTTCCTAAATGATTGTTATATTATTTTTAAAAATAAAATCAGAAAAATTTTAAAAACAAATAGAATGCTTAAAGTCAATACTACATTTTGCGGCGAATTCATTAAAAAATCGAGTGATAGTGAAAGTTTAGATTTAAAATATTTCAACACTAAAAATGCTATTATAGACACATCGACCGATTTACATCTTTGGTTTAGTGAAAATGTTAAGGATAAAATTTTTACAAAGCTGTCTGAATTTGCCGAAAAATATTCGGGGGGCCGCGCTGTCTAAAGTAATTTCATTAGAAATGAATATTAATAAAGTATAAATAAGAAATGGCTCATCTTTCATTGAACTGCCAATAGAGATTCAGAAAAAAGAGCGTGCATTAATGTTCATAATTTCGATCAAGCCTGCTTTTATTGGTCAATAGTTAGCGCTCTGTATCCTGTTAACAAAAATGCTGCAAGAGTTTCGAAATATCCACATTATTCTACTGTTTTGCAAACTGACAAATTAGAAAGCCCAATGCCATTAAGCCAAATTTCAAAATTTGAAAAATTAAACGCCATATCAGTCAATGTTTTTGTATTAGAATTAAACGTAGTGAAGGACAAACAATTTTACGAAGTAGTACCTGCCAGACTGACACCGCAAAAAAAGGAAAAGCATGTAAATTTGCTCCTAATACAGGATAAATATTTCCCAAGGTTAAACGATTACGATGCTCCTCCAGAAGATGATGATCAGACTGAAATACGCCTTCATTATTGTTGGATTAAAGATTTGGGAAAATTAGTAAAATCGCAATTGAACAAAGACACACGTAAAAAATATATTTGCGATCGTTGTTTAAACTACTTTCACAGTGAAAGCAAACTAGCAGAGCACGAAGAAATGTGTTCAGATATGAATAAATGTAAAATGACTGTTCCCAAATATGATCATGTGTCTTTTCGCAATTTTACATACAAACAAACAACTCCGTTTATAGTTTATGCCGATTTTGAATGCCAATTACATAATTTTATGGATTCCAATGTCAAATTGAGTAAAACAGCAAAATATCAGAAACATGTACCTTTTAGTGCAGGTTATTATTTGAAATGTGCTTACGATGATAGTTTATCTTATTTTAATAGCTATAGAGGTGAAAATTGCATGGAGTGGTTCGCAAAAGAAATGACGGAAATTTCCACATTTGTAAATTCCAAAATAAATCAAATTGTACCTATGGTCAAAAAGCCTAGCTCAAATGAAGAAACTGTGTGCCAAATTTGTGAGAAACGCTTTTTGCCTACAGATACAATTGTTGTAGATCACGACCATTTTACTGGACAAGTACGAGGATTTGCGCACCAAGCATGTAATTTGAACTTTAAAAAATTGTTTGTCGTTCCTATTGTATTTCATAATTTTAGTGGTTACGATTCGCATTTCATGATTATAGATCTTTGCAAACATGGGCACTTGAGCTTACTTCCCATTAATAAAGAAAAATATATTTCATTTACATTATAATTTGACGAACATCAAATTAAATTACGATTTATTGATTCACTAAGATTTATGGGAGCTTCACTGGATGAATTGACATCACTTTTAGATACACCCGAAAAGAAGATTTTAAAACAAGAATTTAGTCAATTAGATGATGATACATTTAATTTGTTAACTTGTAAAGGAGTATTTTGCTATGATTACATTGACAGTATAGATAAATTAGATGAAACTTCTTTACCCAAAATTAACCATTTTTATAATAAGTTAAATAATGAATACATTAGTGAAGAGAAGTATGCTCATGCGCAAAATGTTTGGTAGAAATTTAATTGTGAAAATTTGGGCAAATATAGCGATTTGTATTTGAAAACAGACATTCTTCTTCTTGCAGACGTTGTTGAACAGTTCCGACAAAAATGTCGAGACACATATAAATTAGATCCTGCTTGGTATTATACCATGCCAGGATACACGTGGGATTGTATGTTGAGATACACACAATGTAAATTAGAATTGCTAAAAGATGTGGATATGATCTTGTTCATGGAAAAAGCCATAAGAGGTGGAATTTCTGTTTGTAGCAACAGATATTCGGAGGCCAACAACAAATACATTTCGTCTTATGATCCCACACGGCCCTCTAAGGGCCATCCTCTATTTAGATGTGAACAATCTTTATGGCTGGGCAATGTCACAATTGCTTCCGTATGGAGGGTTCAAGTGGATCGATGATGTTACAAAATTTGGTGTTGGTAATCTTCCCGAAGGCCATATCGATATTATGTCAATACATGACAAACATAAAGATTTTCCATTTGCTGCCGAACACCGCATTCCGCCCGGTTTAAAATTGCCAAAGTTAGTACCAACCTTATATCACAAAACAAAATATATTATGCATTATAGAAATCTTAAACAGGCATTAGCCAACGGGTTAATTTTAACAAGGATACATAGAGTTTTGAAATTTAAACAATCTGCGTGGCTGCAGTCCTACATTAACTTGAATACTTAACTTAGAGCTAAAGCAACAAATAGCTTTGAAAACAATCTTTTTAAGTTGATGAATAATGATGTGTTCGGGAACAGAATCAAAGACGTCATCGTACTGGAAAATTATGTAAAAAATGGAATGGAAGGTACGGAGCCAAAAATCTGATTGCAAGTAGTCAGTTCCATAGTCTTACAATCCTTAGCGAAAATTTGGTGGCCATCGAACTAAAGAAAGCAGAAGTATGCTTTAATAAACCCCTGTATATACGCGCAGCAATCCTCGATATATCCAAATTATGTATGTATGATTTTCACTACAACTTTATGCTTCCAACGATGGGAGATAAAAACTGTTAATTGCTGTACATGGACACAGACAGCTTTATTTATGAATTGCAATGTTCAGATGCATATAAAGAGGTTTTAAAGGCGCATCCAAGTAAATTTGATACCTCCGACTATGCCGAAAACAACCCATACGAGATAGAACGGTTAGATAAAAAAATCCCTGGATTAATCAAGGACGGAGCAAATGGGAAAATAATTACACATTTTATTGGATTATAAATATAACGTCGTTCGAAATAAAATTACGTACGAAGACTATGAAAAATGTCTTAAAGAATTCAAAATTCAAACCGCAAGCCAAAGTTGTATTCGGTCGTACCAACATTTAGTATTTAGCATCGAGCAATCCAAAACAAAAAGAGAAAAGATCACTTATCTCAAAGTTTTTTTTAAATATAGTACTTTATATAAGTATTTTATAAGTATAGTGCCTTAGAATTGTATAATGTAATTTTTAATAATAAATTTGTGTAATCTCAAGTTGTTGTTTTTTTTGTTTTTATTTATATTAGATTAACAAAATAAAAGACAACATATCTAATAAATTATATTTATTCAGTTAAATGATTTACATGTCTATTTCCATAATAATATACATATTCCTTTAGAGCTAGACTTAACAAAGTGTTTGGACAAATATCGATATATGCTGTGAAGGCTGCAACTGGTCCATGTACAGAGTCTTTAGCACAAAAATTTTGCTTAATGAAAGTTGAAATATTTATATAGTATTTCTGGAATTGTAAACTCTGTAACAATGCCACTCTATGGTACATTATTCTGTAGTTTGCGTTTAAAATGTGGTAGACGTCATCTTCCCGTAAATAATATTCGACTCCAAATGTCTCAATGGTCAGCAACTTTACATTTTCCCTTACCAATTGTCTTAGTTTGCAAAAATCACCATTCATAAATTCGATGGGAACATACTCATCCACATAGGTCGCATGGAAAAAGTCAGTCACCCAGTAAAAAATCTCGAGCTGGAGATTTTTAGACCAATTTTTATGTGGAGAGAGCTTCTTACTGAATATGTAGTTTCCAATAAACAACATTGCTCATTTGTGGCAGCTGCTTCAAATTTAGCCAATACTCGATCTAATTCGGCGCCAGGACTAGGTGGTGGTTGACTATCTTCATCGTAGTTAAATTCTATGCTATCATCATCGAAATTAACAGGCTGACTGTTGTATCCGCTATCTTGAGAGCTCATGGTACTACTGTGTTTCGAACGTCGTTAACGAAGTGGATGTAAACTGAACATATTATCGTAGTTTGTCCTACATTTATACTATTGCCATCTCCCACTTCTTGTGGTTAATTATCAGCCTTTTCACAAAAATGTATGTCTACGCGGCGTATCAAAATATAGATCCTCAAACTATATTCGAGTTATTTATCCAGCTGTTGTGTTTGCTGTCCATTCCTAACCATTTTACATACATCTTATTGCCTTTTCGTTTAAGTACTTTTTAGACCAGGTATATGTCTGGGTTTGATGTTTTCTGCAATTCTTCTTCGTAAAAACCGCCACTAATCGGCGCACCTTGCATATCTTCGAGCCAATACGTTATACGATTTGTTATCTTAACTTGTACAATTTTAAATAATTCAGTAGTCCAATTGGGCGTGTATGCCTTTTCGAAGAAATGTTTTACCTGTGATACACGTACAATGTCGCCAACTTTAAACTTTCGTGGACCGGCAATCTTTAAATGAGTATAACTTTTGTTTAAAATGGCCTTTTCGTTGGATTTGTTAACCTGAGACGGTTTGTATCCTGTTTTACTGTGTTTTTTGTTGTTGTATTCCTCGGTAATTATGGGTAGAGCATCTAACCATTTGTATGATCCATGTAAACTGAAATACTTATACAACTTTGCTTTCAACGTTCCAATAACTTGCTCGCAAATGACAGCTTTTTTGATCGTGTAGGTGCTGTAATGATTAGTTTCATGTTTTTTCATTAAATTTTAAAATTTTCTGTTGTAAAATTCGGTTCCCTGATCAGATTGTAAGTTTTTTGGGACTCGTCGAGTATGAGCGAGAATATCCGAAAATGTCCAAGTAATTTCCTCACCAGTCTTCGTTTTTAGAGGACGTGTCCACACAAATTTTGAAAAACAATCAATCACAACTAATATTAGTTTGTTACTTTTATTTTGGTGGGCATAAGGACGCATTTCAGCCAAATCCATTTGCCACAAGTCATCGATTCCTTTGATTATTGTTCGTCGTAGAGGATAGTTTTTTCGTGCTGGTTTATGCAATTCGTTCACCAGCTGTTCCTTTTCTTTAGACATTAATTTTTTAACGCCCCTTCCACTACCTTAAGACGTTTGTCTATATCTCATGAATGAATGCTATCTACTATGCTTTTTAATGATTGTTCCACTTGTTTTATCCTCTCTTCTATCTTTATATCGTACATCGTATGCTTTGCAACTGTTTCTGCAGCAGATTTTAGATTGTTCTCCGTATCCTTTTTCAGTGTATTCAAATCATCTTTGATTATTTTGTTCAACTTATTTATACTGTTCTCCGTATCGTTTGGTATTGTATTCTGAGTATCTTTGATTATGTTTTGTAACTTTTGCTCGAGAAGTGGAACTGTAGTTTTATGAAGCTCTTCTCGTACTGTATTCATATCCCTTTTTAGAGTATTTAAATCATTTGCCAGTATGTTTTTCGACTTATTTATACTGTTCTTCGTATCCTTTTTTAGTGTATTCAGATCATCTTTGATTATTTTTTGTAACTTTTGCTCGAGAAGTGGGACCGTTAGTTTCATGAAGCTCCTTTCTTGCATCGTTTAGACCGATGGTTAAATTTTGTATGTCATTAGTTTTTTGCTGCAACAGCACATCATGTGTTTGGTGCAGGTTACGCAACTCATTGATTTGTTCACCAACGTATTTTTTCGCTGCAGCATCGCCATTGTCAGATGGATCCTTGACATTAGAAATTTTCACATTTTCGGCATTAATATTTTTGTCAGACGTATGTGGAAATGTGACTCGTGCCACCTTTTGAGCATTACTACTACTACGAGAGTGATGACCGAACTTGTCGACACTCATAGTGGAAATGATACAGACATTCCCAGTTACTCTATTATATTAGCTTCTCTTAGTTTATTGATGATGGCTACGATTTCGTTATCGAGAGATGTGTTGCCGGCGTCTTTCGAAGCCACCAAGAGTTTAAGACGTTCAAATAACTCATTTGGATCATCCCAATAAATATACTCCATGGGTGCAGTGTTGTATGTTAAACGAGAGTCATCCAATCCCGTTCCTTTGGCCGTAGATGACGATGATTATGTTGTTGTTTTCGTTCTGTGTTCAAGTTCTTTTTTTGATCGAGTTGCATGCTTTTTCATTGCAGCATCAGATGGCTTGAATAGAGGTTTAATAATAGAATGGTATTTTTCTCCGCTGGAACCTTTAAGACGTCCTAAGGTATCCAGACGAATCTCTATGTTTTTCAACAGTGTTTTATTCTTTTGTAAATCGTCATCATTGTACTGTTCAGGGTTTGCATGAAATAAAAGTTGATACAGACCTGGCGTACCACCTAACCTACGTTCTTCTAAATCACGTTCTCGAATTATTATTATGTCTCCATTGCGTTTGTCAAAGTTTATTCGACGTTTTCCCATTATCCAACCACTAATAGTATCGTAAAATGGACCATAGTTTTTATTAATTTTATCATGTTTTTTCAAATATTCTTTTATACACTTGTGACTTATTGGAGGATATTGATCGATATATTCGTCTGTGGCATCCATCGCAATCTCGTTAGAGATTGGTTCTTGAATAATGTTTTCATCAGGTATCGCTAGATCAGATGCGTCAAGAAATACATCGTCGTTATCGTTCCCCTCCTCCTCCTCTTTCTCCTTTTTCACCCCTTCTTTTTAACTTGTTCAAACTTATTAGTGATAGCATGATGTAACGTTTTTGATGATTGTGCAATATCTTTAAGAGGCTTCGAGAGTGGTTTAAAAAGTTTATTTAGGGACTCGTCTTGTTCTGTTCGGCCTAATTTTAATGCCAAATATTTTTTGCGAATTTATCTTGCCAATTCGGCGACTTTCTTCTTGCGAAGGGCAATGACAACTGCATCATTTGACATGTTGTTAACGACTAACCAATCACTTTATAATTTTATATATGTATCAAACCCTTTGCGATATCGACCATTATTGAGAGCAAAATCTTTTATAATTACCAAAGTACCATAACTATCACAACAACATTCAGAACAAATATTTTTAAATTCATCAAATATCATGTCTGGTGATACGTGCTCATCAAATACATGCTTTAAATTTATCTCGCCTTGCTTGAATAGTACAATCATGTTACAGTTGTCTCTAATTAGCTGCTTCGGTATTTTTGAATATGTTTGACATAAATAAGCGGCATCGATATCTTTATGTCTGCACATGGAATAATACTCGCGAATCTTCTGTTGACCATCGCATGCAACCTCGTCAAATAAAAACACAGAGTGAGGTTTAGCTTCGCTGGGGCTAATAATTTCTTCGTTGTCTTTAAATGGGTAATATCCTACACCTTTAACTTGCGCTATTACATCTTGCAGTAGTTGGTATTTCGGTTGAAAGAGGGATTTCGAATAAACATAGACATTTTTAAACTTGGCGCCATTCGGATTGAATAGAAGAGATAGGAGAGGAGCATCGTTAACAGATACTGCTTTGACGGCTGTACGAATAGCACAATCCATAATCAAAAGACTTGGTGGTTCGACCTTCAGAATTGTTACCTATATGGCATAAATTGCCTGGAGAATATCGAGGAGAATTTAACTTAAAGATACTACTTCCCTGCTTCGTACATTATAACAGACCTGATTGGAGGACTCACTGGGATGGTCCATCTGATTCTCAAGCTTCATGTCATTTACGTAAACTTGCTTTGGAACAAATAAAACTATTAAAGTAAATATTCTTGTTTTTCTAATATAATAACCTATTACTAGATTGACGTGAGTCAGTCATCATGTCGCAGTTGTTGAGAGTAGACAGCACCAATTACATATTCTCATTTCAACCTTCCACACCGATCGTGTTGGATCCGAAAAACGATTATGAAATAGCTCTTCGATCTTTCCACTCCTACAACAGTATACCAAACATTGAAAATAACAAGTTTTATTACTACAATGACAAAAACCAATTACAAAAATTTGATTTTCCCGACGAATGTTATGAAATTGCGGATATTGAAGAATACATACATACATTAAAAATTGGGTGGTGATAATGTGCTTACACCGGAAACGATATTTAGTCTAAAACCTAACCACAACACGTTGCAGTGTCAAATTTTCAGCAAATATAAGATTTCGTTTAAGCAACCTGACAGTCTTGGCACAGTATTGGGATTTTCTCCTGCAATTCCAAATCCAGGACAGACACATTCTTCAGATCGACCTGTTAGGATTATTAAAGTATCTAGCATACGCTTTGAATGCAACATTAGTACCGGAGCCTTCGATGGTAGCAGATCTGCTCACACGATCTACGAATTTATCATACAATCAAATCCTGGGTATGCAATTAACGAAAGTCCACACAATTTATTGTATTTACCTGTTGTGCCGCAACGAGAAATTACCAATATCACTGTGTTGGCTGTCGATCAAGAAGGACGCCCTGTAAACTTTAGAGGAGAACAGAGCACATTGGTGCTGGAACTTAGATCACTAGGGAAATGGGATTAGTAATAAGACAATCTACTGCCCATAGTACACCATTAGTTGTGCAGCCGTCTGGGCGACAACATCTTACGCCCTCGTCTAAGCGGCAACATCTTACGGTTGCAAACAAATTGTTTTTACAATCACTTGGTTTTAAGCTGAAAAAATGACAACCATGTATGGAAAACAATCTCGTTCAAACAGCATAATTCCTCCAATATTTGATATTTATCGTAAGCCGATCTTTGACGAGTCGATTCGAAAGGCCGAATACGGAACATATGCACCATTCATTAAATCATTCAACTGCAATGAAATTGTAGAATTTAGCATCAATCAAGTTGACTCGTTCTTTACAATGAGCGAAACCTTGTTATGCATTAAAGGATCGCTCGCAGTAAACGGAACTGGTGATGTCAAACTAGCAAATAATGTTGGTGCTTTTCTTTTCGATTCATGTACGTACAGCGAAAGCGCAAGGGAGATGGAAACAGTGCGGGATCCTGGTATCGTAAGCGCTGTACGTGCTATGACATGTTATACTCAAGAAGATTCCAGTCATATGGCAATGGCAGGCTGGAATTACCCTAGGGATCCAATTCTACACGCTGCTGATCATTCATTCAACATACAGATGCCTCTTAAGCACGTGTTTAACATTTTCAATGATTATCCTTTGATAACGTGTGGTCGTCAAACAATACGCCTGGTTCACGCTCGAAATGACAACGATTGCATAATTGTTAAAAAAAAAACTCCAAGTCATGTTACAACTGTTAAGATTAACATTACCAATATTGAGCTCAGAGTCAAGCACATATTTCCCAATGATGATATTAAATTGGAACTTATGAAATCCATTCAACAAGATCAATCTATAGTTATTCCGTTTAGAAAGTGGGAATTGCATGAATTACCAGCACTTACCAAAGGCGCTAGACGTGAATTTTGGGCTGTAAAAACTAGCAATGCAGTGGAAAGACCCCGTTATGTCATTGTTTTCTTTCAAACCAATAAACGTGACAGAAGCGACGCCAATCCGATTTACTTTGACAATATCCACATACAAAGTATCAGATTATCTTTAAATGGAGAATATTGGCCAAACGAGAGAATGCAGTTGGATTTTAGCAAAACTGACTACATGAGGCCTATTTCAACTATACCCAATTTTATCCTAGCTACATACATTCCCAACAAAAGCGACCTTTACTCGATTTCTTAGGTTTCGCAAATCACGCATTGTTCGTCATCGATTGTTCGAAACAAGAAGAAAGCATAAAAGCATCCACTTTTGACGTAAAACTCGATATTAAAGCGAATAATGGTTTTCCTGAAAATACCAAGGCTTATTGCATTATAATTCACGACTGCGTAATGGAGTACTTCCCTCTCAAATTATAAAAAGTCTAAATTAGATGCATAAATTGCCAGTAGTACACGAGCAGTCATCATGAGTGTAATATTCGTAGACATTCAGGGATTCGATGTGAACGGATGGTTTGTTCCCAAAGAACTTACCATTGAAATAGGTTTTAAACGAAGTCATTACATCTTTTTGCCTCAGAAACCATTTAATGCGCTAAGTAATGGGGATAAGAAAACTGTATCATACGTGAAGAAAAAACTGCTTGGAATTCGATACTCTGATGGACAAGTAGAATTGTCCAAAATCAATGAAATACTAGAAACCAAGTTGTTGTATGCAGCAGATTACATCTACGTTCGAGGAGAACAAAAAGCAGAATATTTGGATAAGAAACGTCACGTTTTTGGAGTTTTTCCCATTATTATTGTTGTTTGCAAGTTTGATTGTACGCCTTATGCTACTGGAAACGTTGGCCCTACTGCAAACCCATGTCATGCTGCTGGATTATTTTCATGCACCGAAAGAAATGTGGATCGTCTACGTCACTGGTTTGCCAATAACATAATACCATTGTAATTTTTTTATATGTATAAATAAATATATTAGAAATTAAACGCTTTTTTATTTAAAACATCTTTATTGATCGAATATTATATTACATAAAGATTCAAATTTTCTCCTTACAATTTCAAAAATAATTTTTAAAATTAAGATAAATACAGATGCTAATATTACACAGGATATTGCAAAGACATTGTCTATTTCACTTTTCATATACTCGCTGGTGTTGTTGCTGCTGGCACCCATGGTGTTGTTGCTGACAAACATGGTGTTGTGTAGTGAATTTATTTAACTGCTATGTCTTTATTCAATTTATAATGTCCTTATTAATTCTAATTTAATGTTCTTATCTTAATTTATTAAAAAACACTATAATTTATATCAATTTATTTAACCACTCAATAATACATAATTTATTTTAGGCGAACGTAACAATTAAAATCGCGAGCGCGTCTTCAAAATTAACTGTCCCTTCCATGAAAGCTCCGTTATTATATATCAAAACACAGCCGGTCGAGAATTCAACCTGATTATACTAGAAGGTCAATCCGGGTCATCGTTTCGACCGTTTTCTGGAAGGTCCGTTCAGGTAAATAGAAGCCTCTCGTACAATCCAAAACATAAACATGTGAATAAAAACATGTTTACAGGTTTTTAATATGACTCATATTTTTAAGTAACATTGCCCCCCTCTCAAAAGATGGTTCCTCCTGGAACCTTGTCGGGACTAGAACTGGAACGGTATGCTGGTATTGGCAACTGGACCCTCTTTTACAATTTCCAGTTGTATAAAAATGACAAGGGACGGTTTTCTCTCCGCACCAGTAACTATGCGGATTGCAACAGACTAACACCTGGACTTCGGTGTCTTTAAAGATCTCCTCCACCATATTTCGGATAACCCTTCAATCTAATTGGCGGCACTCCAACTTTGGCATGGCTAACTTTTGCACGTCGGACTCTAGTACGTGCCCTCTCAATTGAAGTAAGGCTTCCCATACATCTCGGTAGGTAGGTTGGTCAAGGGCAGTGTCTTTTGTTACCAGATAGAAAAGGTAACGTGATGCATCTTGGAGTTTCAAGGTTTTACCGGGAGCTGGCACCTGGCACTGAAGTTCTGCAACTCGACCAAACTTCCTTCGAAAGACGGATGCCAACCCTGGTGCGTCTTTGATACTGGCCGGGATGGTAAGGGCCAGCGAGTAGTCATCGGGGAGCGCGAGTAGATCTTGCTTTTCTTCAGTGGTAACACCATGTCTTGCTTTACCGGTACCTACATAGGCACCCATGAATTCCTCAAACGTGAGGTCAGACACGTCTTGGACTTGGTTTACTTCCACTTCTTCATCTACGTCGTGGTCACCTTCGAAAGACGCCAGCCGGTTATGGTGTACTATCATCGGCTTTCCCTTCGGAATCTTGCTTATTCGGTAGATGACATCGTTGATCTTCTCCATGATGAGGTATGAACATTCCCTAAACTGCTGCAATTTGGGAGAACAACCTTTTCGCTTCTTGGGATTATACAGCCAAACTTTGTCGTTCTTCTTAAAGCAACCCTTTTCGGCATGTGTATCGTACCGTTTCTTCATTCGGTCGCTAGCGATCTGAAGGTGGGAACGGACCAACTCATGTACATTGTCCATTCTTCTTCGTAATTCGATCACATAATCTTCACCTGCTACATCTTCTCTAGGTCGACACCCAAACTCTAGGTCACAAGGTAGTCGCATTTCGCGTCCGAATAGGACTCTGGCTGGTGTCTGGCCTGTTGATTCGTTAACAGCAAATCTGTAGGCCATTGTGAAGAACGGAAGGTATTGGTCCCAGTCTCGCTGATAATCGGACACCCTCTTTGTCAAATACTTGCCAACTGTCCTATTCATTCGTTCTACCATACCATCCGATTGCCGATGATATGCTGTAGTTCTTGTTTTCTTCATGCCTAGTCTATCACATATTCCTTGGAATAGATCACTTTCAAAGTTCCTGCCTTGGTCACTATGGATCTCCAAGGGCACTCCAAATCGGCTGATATATTCTTGGATCAACTTATCTGCAACGGTGGCGGCTTTCTGGTCTGGAAGTGCGTAAATCTCGACCAACATGTACTTGCCTCCATTTTCACTTTCTGGAAATGGCCCAGCGATGTCCAAAGCTATTCTTTCAAACGGGCTTCCAACATTATATTGTCTCATAGGAGCTCTCCTTTTTCGGTGAGGCCCGTTACTCGTAGCACAAATAGTACATTTCTTACACCAGTCTTTTACGTCGTCGGAACTGTTCATCCAATAAAACCGTTCCCAAATTCGCTGAAGGGTTTTCTTTACACCAAAATGCCCTCCTGATAGACTGTCGTGTAACTGACGAAGTACTTCGGCTATTCTGCTCTTTGGGATCACCAACTGTCTTCTCTTCTCTGAACCGTCATCATTTTCCAGGACTCGTTTGAGCAAGCCATCTTTCATGATAAATGAGTCCCACTGGGCCCAATACGTCTTAACTACTGAGCATAGGTTTGATATTTCTTGCCAAGGTGGTCGACGGTTTTTCTCTTTCCATTTTCGAATTTTCTGTATAACTGGATCTCTCTCTTGTTCTTCCCTTATCTTAGTAGGCGTCCAGTCGTCATTGACCATCGTCGTTCTTAGCACTGCTGCTTCCTTGGATTCCGTTTTGTTGCAGTGGGAACACTCTGCTGGGCATGGCCTTCTGGAAAGAGAATCAGCGTTTCTGTGGCTAACTCCGGCCCGGTGCTCAATCTTAAAATCGTATTCTTGGAGTCGTTCGATCCACCTGGCTATCTGACCCTCTGGATTCTTAAACTGCATCAACCATTTAAGGGCGGCATGGTCGGTTCGGATTAGAAACTTCCTACCATAAAGGTATTGATAGAAGTGCTCTACTGATTTTACTACTGCAAGAAGTTCTCTTCTCGTGACACGATAATTCCGCTCAGGTTTTGAAAGAACTTTACTAAAATATCCGAGGACTCGTTCCTGTCCTTCTTGAATCTGAGACAGCACTCCTCCAATTCCTACATTACTTGCATCTGTATCTAAGATGAACTCTCCTTCTGGCAGTGGATACCCTAAAATTGGTGCTGTTATTAAATGCTTTTTCAAGGTCTCAAAGGCATTCTGGCAGTCTGTATCCCAGCGGTAATCTCTTGCTTCCTCCGTAAGTCGCGTTAATGGCTTAGCGATATCTGCAAACTTCTTAATAAACCTTCGGTAGTAAGTACATAGTCCAAGAAAACTTCTCACTTGGTGTTTGTCAGTTGGTTTTGGCCATTCCTTAATGGAATCGATTTTTCCCTTATCCACGGCCACTTTTTCTTTACTGACTATATGACCCAGATAATTGACTTTACCTTGAAATAGCTGGCACTTCTTGGGGTTTAGCATCAATTGGGCAGCTTTAAGTCGATTAAGAACGTTTTCTAAATTCCTCAAATGATCTTCAAATGTCTCCCCCAAGACGATTATGTCATCTAAATAACCCAGGCATGATTTCCAAGATAACCCTCTCAACACATTTTCCATAAGCCTCTCAAATGTCGCAGGAGCATTACAGAGTCCAAATGGCATAAGGTTGAATTGCCACAATTCAGATCCTGTGGTGAAGGCTGTCTTTTCTTTATCGGCCAAACGTTTGAACGGCCAATTTTTCCATCATGTCTTCGGGAGCTGTTGGATAAGCTATCGTACTAATCTGGCAATATCTACCTCATATTCTTGAAGAGCCTCCTCTTTCTTCTGTCTACGATTTTTAAGCTGCGACTGATATACATGCTCCAAATGTTCGTGGCCATATCGCATATTTAACCTCTTCTTAAGTTGTTCGAAATCATCCGTCTCTTCTACGGCTATGGTTTGAAGCACATCTAAGGCATCTCCTCGAAGAGCGATAGTCAGGTTTACAGCCTTTTCTTTTTTAGACCATCCATTCGCTCTTGCAGCTGATTCGAACTGTTTCATGTAGTTATTCCATGACGATTTTCCGTCAAAAGTTGGGACTTTCACATGGACAGAACCTCCACTTCCTTCAAATTTCGGCCGTATTTCCAACTTACATTTCGTCTCGTCTTCTTTTGTCTCTACTGTAATTGTATTGTTTCCTCTCTCTGCCGTCCCTGTTTCCTCCAGCTTCTTTTCCATCTCTTTCCATATCTTTTCTTCGAAGGCCAACATATCGGCAGCAACTTGGTTTTTTAACGAAGATATTCTATCATCCAGGGCAGACATCTCAGAAGTGACTTTAGAGATTTCCGAAGAGATGTTAGCAAAGACTTTGCTTTCCAGCGAAGAAATCTCGTTAGAAACTTTGTCTTCCAACGAAGCGATGTCGCCGGAAAATTTTTTCTACATCACCAGAAACTTTGGCTACATCAGAAGAAACTTTCGAAATATCGTCAGAAACTTTGTTCTCTAATGATGCGATGTCACCATAAACTTTTGAAATATCGCCAGAAACTTTGTTCTCCAATGTTGCGATGTCACCAGAAACTTTCGAAATCGACGAGAGGACAGCATCATGTTTGTCTTCAAATATATAAGTTTCTGGATCTAAACCATCTTGCTCCAAAGCGTTCTTTAGTCGTTGGACTAACTCAGCCTTTTTTCCGGTAGAAGCTAATTCTCTGTCTTCGAGATGTCTTCTTAAATTAGTCACTGTCAGCTCATAAATCGTCGTCATTTTCACAATTTAAAAATATTCTCTTCGGAACAACACGTTATGATTGATTACTATAAGTCTAATTTACTTTGATTTCACCTCCGACACCATTTGTAGTGAATTTATTTAACTGCTATATCTTTATTCAATTTATAATGTCCTTATTAATTCTAATTTAATGTTCTTATCTTAATTTATTAAAAAGCACTATCATTTATATCAATTTATTTAACCACTCAATAATACATAATTTATTTTTGGCGAACGTAACAATTAAAATCGCGAGCGCGTGTTCAAAATTAACTGTCCCTTCCATGAAAGCTCCGTTATTATATATCAAAACACAGCCGGTCGAGAATTTAGCCTGATTATACTAGAAGGTCAATCCGGGTCATCGTTTCGACCGTTTTCTGGAAGGTCCGTTCAGGTAAATAGAAGCCTCTTGTACAATCTAAAACATAAACATGTGAATAAAAACATGTTTACAGGTTTTTAATATGACTCATATTTTTACGTAACAGCTGGTTGAATACGTCTTAATGGATATGTAGCTGGTGGCAGTTTTCTACAGGCGTAAATCCAGGTGTCTTGCTGCTGCTGCTGTAGATTCAACTCTTCGGGTTTCCACGTGTTTTTGTCAAAATGCAAGCTATCTAATTGTCTTTTAATTTGTTTTATATCCTTATATGATTTAATGTCTTTCTTTAACTGATCAAGTTTTCTTTGAAATTCTATTACTCTATGTATGTACTCGATTGGATTCATATTACTACTGCATATGTCCTGCGTCGAATGTAACATAAATGTCACGTTCTGCGTTGAATGTCACGTCATTTCACGTTCTGCGTCGAATGTCACGTCCTGCGTCGAATGTCACGTTATTCACGCGACGTTTCACGTTCTGCGTCGAATGTCACGTCCTGCGTCGAATGTCACGCAACATTTTACGTTCTGTGTCGAATGTCACGTCCTACGTCGACGTTGACTTAGGCACTGTACGGAAAAGAAGAAGAATGTTCGAGCGTTAACATGGCTTTTGTGTGTTTGTCACCAACGCTTTCATTTGACACCTCATACGTCAAAATCAGGCCAATAGCAACGAAGATACGTTTTAGCGCCCATTTGGCAACGCTGCCATCTTTGTTTTTTGTCTCAATGTATTTCCCGCCTTCTCCCCGTTCCAACGACCCCTCGTACGACCCGATCGGACCAATAGAAAAAAGATATGACGTAATGACCTTTTGTCATGCTTCGATGCGCCCGGCACATATTTCATTGAACCTCATTTTTATCCCCTTTCCAACGAGCCCTCGTACGTCATCCTACGTTAAGCCGTTTGGCAATTACGACCGGGGGTTGCGATTTTAGGGGTTGCGATTTAGGGGATGAGCTCAGACACAGTTATTATATCTACTTAAATTCTCATAATCACTTGAGTATTCCTTATGTAACAGTGTACCCCATAGTATAAAACACTGTTCCCACTACGAAGATATATGTATTGTTGTGATCTGCTTTATGATGTTTTATTATTAATTAACACTAATTTAATTAATCCAATTATTTAATTAATTAATTCACTAATTTATGCAAAGTCATACAAATCAATTACTATTAAAAATTCTCGGGGTGCTCTTAATTTTACTTTAATCACTTTACTTTATATATCTCTTCGAGTGCGTTCAGTATCTCCTAGTTGCTCATAATCGGGATAGAACAGGAAACGGAACTAACATTAAAACAACATAAATATGCACACAAATTATAATTTATTTTCAATAAGCAATACGTTGAATATTAATAAATAACTTTTGTGGGCAATTATCTTTCCCAACAAACTCCTATACTCTAAATTTAATTTTAATTACAAACTATCTATTGATCTGTTTTTTATAATAATATCCACCAAAAAAAATTGACCATATAAAATATAATTTATTCACAAAAAAATAACTCTTTGAAACTTGGAATCTTAGTTCGTATGTTTATATTTGATTTTATCTTTAGAATATCTTAGAGGTTTTCTTTCATTCAAATTATTTGACTGACCTTTATTTTTTACACCAATGATGTCTCCCCTCGATCAAACCACAGTTCCTTCCTTGATTGATTATGTCCGGCTACCATCAAATCTTTCCCGTTCTCAGCATCGATCCAAACCGCATACCAGCAAACTACTCCTCCGAAAACACAAGCCCAAGCCTCTTTTGACCGGTACTCTTTATTCACAAATTCTCCTTTCTTTCTCAATTGTATCTCGTGGACTATGCAGACTCAAAAGAGGTATTAATCTTCTCGATTTTGATCTGCTCTCAGCTTCCACCTTTTTCACTAACACACGAAAACACTGGTACTCAGATTGACTACACGAAATACACGTCTTCTCTTCTGGTCTGCCGGTAACATAATAATCTTTTCAATCTCCCCAGACAACCTTCTCAAACTCTCTCATCCCCCATCATTCCTTTTTAACCAATCATAAGCATTCATCTTTCCCACTAATTTTCGATTTAGAAAATTTCCAA